>NC_133652.1:214983524-215213517 GCF_009905375.1 Apium graveolens
AAAGTTGAAAGCCTAGCCTATTGGTAGTTCCTACCTCAGCTACAGCGACATCAACGCCTATAGGAAACTGCAGAACGTTTCCTAATCGCTTGCGAATCGGGAGCTTGGTCCTGTTCATCTTTTCTATCTATTGTTGTGTGATGGAAGAAGAAAGCAAAGGTGAGCAGCAAGCCCACCAAAATAATATGTATAATGATTAACAATATATGAGCCTTCTCATAGTACTCATGAAAGTCTTGGTCAAAAGAAATGAACCAAGTTTGATCTCTTAATGCGATGAAGTCACAAAATATTCAGTATATGTACATATATACTTTTCACAATCTTTGAAGTCCTCTGACATGTATCATATACACAGAGTTCCAGTTTATAACTGTATAAAAATATCGTTGCAATGTGATCTCATATATCTAACCTTGTGTCAACGTTTTTCTGAAAATCTTTGACATGCACAAGATAATCATTTACTAGATATAAGTTTAAAAGATGAAGTTACCAGATACTCCAATATACTTATATCTTTTCCAAATACTACTTGAACTACCACCGTTCAAGTTATAATTAGTTTGAAAAGTTCATCACATAGATGAGACTACAAGACAAGACTTGTATAGAATAAAGCTTTAAAATATCATCAAAATAAAATGAAGTTACGAGATTCTTCATTTGATGCAAACATCATTTTGAAAACTCGACCCTGCCAACACTCAACAATCGCCCAACCGTAGCCTTTCTATCGAAGTGCTCTGGGTAGTGTTGCAAAAATATCCAATTGGATGATGAACTCATTACGGGAGTTTGCCGTGCCAGGAAGACCACTTACGATGATCAGTCGCAGTAGTGCAACCCCACCATTTTCTACATGTAGAGGAGAACCTGTCGAATTTACTTGTCAACCGAACACTGGACTCCTAAGGAATGGACCGTCTTAGCGGAACTTCCAGGCCATTTGGGCCAATATAATAAGGCTGGGCCGGCGCCACTCCTAGTTCAGATGAAATCCATGACTCTGAAACGTAAAGCTCATCCCCCTTTTCCCCAAGTAGAAACTTGTTGATACGGCTCCACCAAGAAGTCGTATCTAGTTGGAAAGGAAAACTCACCGATATTTCCCAGGCGATGCCTGTTATTGGATTAACTTGTTCCAAGAATTTTACTTCCCGAGTGTTGGGTAAGTAATCAAAAACTTTTTTATCAAAATAGCAACCTTGTTGCGAATATAAAACACACCACAGAGCCGGATCCCTCAGGTTTTGAGCGAGTATTTAAATCCCCTTCGAAAGGAGGATCTTAAATATAAAAAAAATGAGTTTTGGGATCCGCCCTAACTTTTAAAATCATTTTGAAGACTCTAAAACATTTTTAAGAATGTTTGGAGTGATGCTGATTTAATAATATAAATCAGTCCCAATATATTAGAAAATATCTGAATATTATTATTTAAATAATATTCCCATAAAGAATAATCTTTATAAAAATAATTGAAGTAGAAGTTGTAAAACTTATACTTGAAATGAATATTAAATAACCAAAGATATACTTATACGAAAGTAATATCTTTATTTGAATAATCAAAAGTGAGTTTGATTATCGACACATTATTCTTTAATAAAGTAAAGAATATTAATTAGTAAATAATCGGAGTCATAAGTCCTCGAATGAGTATTCAAAATAATATTCATTAATAAAATAAACGGAGTCATAAGCCCTCGAATGAATATTCAAAATAATATTCATTAATAAAATAAAGGGAGTCATAATTCCTCGGATGGATATTCAAGTAATATTCATTAAATAATATAAAGTTATCGAATAAACCTTATTCGATTAATAGTTTTTAAAAACTATAACCATATATATATAAAATATATATATTATACTCGGGAACATCGACTCCCGGTTTAGAAATATGTGCACCTTTTTATCCCCTACTAAGGGTAACTCAAATACCGCTTATCTCTAGCATAGGTATTATGCAACTATAAGCATTTTAACCAACAGATATATAATTCAAGAATATGAAACAGGCATGCATATATACCATATCACATGCTATAATATATCGCAAGAATTTGCTAATAACAAATATGCATTTATCGCAAGATCATGCATATACACATATACATCACAACAACAGTTATACGGGTAGAAAACTTGCCTGAGCGACTGGGGGTTACAAATGGCTCGGGACGAGTCTGGTAACCTATAAACAACATGTAAGTTGGAATTAAACCAAAGTCACTTGTAAACCTATACTCTAACCAAATTAGACTCTAACGCTCGCTTTGCGCTTACTGATTCTCTTAAGTCGCTCGAGTACCCTCGGCTCCACCATTTTTAATAAATTAACCATTACGAGTTTTAAGGAGATACTTTCGCGAGTGTCTTACCAACTGCCTAACACACTTTACATAAATGTTTCATACTCCAATTAGCCCTTTTAGGTCTTTAACCAATGTTTCAAAGTAAGGCGAGGGGTAATGATTCGTTCGCAAAATGTCGTTACTTAAAACGGCCGTTTCTCCTAAACCGTACATCGGAATCGAAAGAACCACATATCAAAACGAAGCTCGTAACATGAACTATCTAAACATGGAATGGTTAAAACCTAGCAGGGAGCTCTCGGGTCCTAATGTTATGAACAAAAGCAGTCTAAAGTAAATCGGACATTACGACTACTATGTTTACGCGATTTCCCAATTTTATACCATTCCAATTCAACCACCAATCAATCCCAATCCATCCATTCAACCAAAATCCATCCTCACTACATCATAACAGCCCCAATCAACTCAACATTAACAATTTATACTTATTCTTAAACTTGAATTTAAACTATATCAATGAAAGATCCTTGGAATGCCCATGGAAGCCTTGATCTATGCTTAAGCTACCTTGAAATTTCATAAAAAAATCAAGAAAACCAAAGTTATTTATTGAAGGTTACTATTCACCATCTTCTTCCTTGATTTATTGGAAGAGATTGTGAAGGAATTAGAAGCTTAAACTTATAGGACATCCATATCTATGTACAAGGAACCTTAGATAATTACCTTGTGATTTAACAATGCTTGGAACTTGATTTTTGATTTTTCTTCCTTTGAAAAGAAGAAAAAGCCGAGAGCAATGTTGAAGGAATGAAATAATTTTGTGTTTGCTTTGATTTGTTTTGGCTAGCTTGGTTGTTTTTGTTTTGTTTTTGGGTAATTACCTTTCTAACCTTGACTTTGTGTGGTTTTAAATCAACCACATCTCCTTCCCCTTAGGTCATGCTTATGTCATGCTTATGATGTTATCATCCCTTACTTGCCCTCTTCTTATTGGTTGGATGACCTCATCATCCCTAACCTCCTTGATTAACTTCCTAATTGTTTGCCTAATGACCGCTGATCTGTTATACGGTTCGCTTAACTTTCGCTTTCGTTTATCGTTTGAGGGATCATACCCGGGATCTTATTACTTGGGTTTCCTTAACCTTTCTCAATACATTATAATACTTTTATGATCCTCTCTTATAATCATTTAATTTAAATCCTTTTTATCCTGTTACCTTATACTTAATTCTTTCCGTATCTAGTGGATTTCCGGGAAAAATCAAAGTGTTCGGAATTGGATTCTGACGATCTTTACATACACTTATATACCATATAGAGTACTAATAAAATCTCAGAATATCCATAACAGAACCCCTACATAGTGTGGCATGAAAAGTTTTCTTATCCAGCATAATCTGCAAAATCACTATTCATAAGGGTTTCAAAATTTCCAAAAATTGGGGTTATTAGAGTCTCCCCTCCTTAAAAGGATTCCGTCCCGGAATCTGATAAAAATGAATAGGGATACTCTCTTAGCATTGCACTTTCTAACTCTCAAGTAAATTTTCCCACATTGTAGTCCTACCACCAAACTCTGCCTAGTTTGATAACCCTTCTCCTAATCACTTGTTCCTTTTTACTCTATAACCCTTCCTGGTTGCTCCATATAGGTTACGCCGGGTTGCATGTCTATGCGCTCATATGCCCTTATTTATCTGGCATCCGAATTACACTTCCTTAACATTGATACGTGGAACACGTTATGAACTTGCTACATGTTCGGGGGTAGGGCTAGCTCATATGCTAACTTCCCAATACGTCTTACTATATCCAAGGGTCCAACAATTCGTGGGCCTAGCTTTCCTTTCTTTCCGAACCTCATCCATCTTTTCCAAGGGAATACCTATAACAGCATTAGGTCCCCTACTTCCTATTCCTTGTCCTTTCGTGTCAAATCAACATATTTATCATGTCCATCTTGGGCTACTACCAGCCGTCCTCTGATTAGATCTATCATATCCTTGGTCCTTTGGACCACTGCTGGTCCGAGCATCTTGCGCTCTACAACTTCATCCTAACATAAGGGAGATCGACATTTTCTTCCCTCAAAGATCTCATAAGACGATATCTCGATACCTGACATACGATCTATTATCGTGAGAAAACTCAATCCGCGTTAAGTGATCATTCCAAATTCTTTCAAGTCTATTGCACAGACTCTCATTATAGCTTTTAGCATTAGAGCTTTTGCTTCTCAATACCCATTCTTTTCCAGTTCGTAATCGCTACTACCTTCCGTTCCTAATATTATACTGGTTATACTTTTGCTCGTTAGCATTCTATAACCTTTTAATAAATGCGTCAACCTTAGTATCACGAACGTGTTTCCATTCCGAATACCACCATAACTTTACTACTCCTTTTTCAGCTGCTTCTATCTTTGGAAGCTTGATCAATCATGTAGAAGTAAAGGAATTTGTTGAGAGATCACTATGATCATGAACACTTGTTACATTGCATAGTTAGTACAGAAGGTGGCCAGCCTTTAGTACTTGACAAACAATTAAACAACATGTGGTATCCTACTAGGCTTCTATCACACAGATAGATAGTCATTCGGCAATACCTCCCCTTCTGGAAGGGTTGTTCTTCTCAACTTATACAAAATGAAAAGGAGAAAAAAGAATGATTTGAAGAGAATTGTATATGTGAAAAAAAATATACTGCCACAAAATATCTGGCTTGGAACCTACCTCTGAACTATAGAGGTTTTGATATAGGAGAACAAAACATATGTGTATTTATATCAACATCAAGTATTATAGCATCTTATTTCACTTGCCTAAATATTTTCCCTATTCCGTCCATCATTCTATGGACCCATGCTCTTCCTCGAGCTTATACACGATCACCTTTGAAACTCCCTCGACATCGAAAATCGAATCTGGAATCTCATTCTAGACATCATCGTTACTAGAATTCTATGCTTGCACCGCAACCTTCCTCGTATAGTAATACGACTCTCTATTGATAAGAAGGAATAAATATTCAATAGGTAAATAATCGATCTAGTTTTTCTATCAAAGCTAACTTATACATCAACATGATGCGATTAGTGGTACTCAATCTCAACATCCATTCCAATACAACTCTCACGGTTGTAATCAGCTCATTACTCGCAGAATCATTGCTGCATTACTATGGTCCACCACTGACCTACTGTCATCATTCACTTTCCATGAAATTTTAATAGCTAACCATACGGAGTCCATACCTATCGTATCAAATTCTCCTAAGGAGTTAACATAATCACCATTCATAATTCATGAAGAACATTCCAAATTCTGACGTACTTTCATGACATGCAGCAGATAAAATTGCAGAAGAGTTTCAATCAAAGCAATGATTGCAGGTTAATACCATTCTTAATCATATGCCTTCAATAGAAGACTTAACTCGAAGGTTCGTCTAGTCCTTTTTGAAACATGATCCTGGCTTATCTCAAGATGGTACCTTCTGAGATAGATAGCTCGCTCATGGCGATTACACGAATTAAACCTTTACCAACTACTATTAAGGTTGGGTATTGCACAGTCATCAGAAGGAATGTCAATCTTCCAAACCATAATACAACCTTCACGGCTTTTACCATTATTACTGTATTCCTCTGGCACGAGCGCCTGTAATTGTCCTTTTACACTTAAAGTGCCGGCCACCTCTTTGGCCTCTCTTGATAGTAATATATCCTTACAATCAATGTCATCTTAACCACTTTCACTAATTTTCTACCTCATTTCCCATCACTGCTTGTGTGAAGATATTTTCCTTAAAATCTGATGAGTAAAATAAAAAAAATTATCACCATTTTTCCATAAGTTATTGCCTCAGTCTTTAGAGGTTAATCACTATCACGACTGACTCTCAATCATACTTAGAACATCTTTTATCTTAGGCCCTAATTGCCCTGAACAATTTCGACCTTTACTGGTTCAATCCATACTTTCTCGTGGTTTAACACGTGCCCACCTGGCATTATTATAATTACGCCATATTTCCTTCCTCAAAATTTCTATTCTTGAGAACT
This sequence comes from Apium graveolens, assembly GCF_009905375.1. Taxonomy (NCBI): domain Eukaryota; kingdom Viridiplantae; phylum Streptophyta; class Magnoliopsida; order Apiales; family Apiaceae; genus Apium; species Apium graveolens. The sequence continues at coordinate 214,989,924 of NC_133652.1, forward strand.
TTGAATATTACCTTTCTCCTTGTAAAACCTCTAAGGTTATCCTTAAATCCTTCATCAGGTACACCCTAGGCACATGGCATATCAAGATACCATTTATTAATACCAGAATCATTGTCTATATACTTCTGAAATTTTTTTTTCCACTGATCCTTAAAGGTTGTTATTACCTTAATCCTTTCCAATTTATACTGTCAAAACTCATACTATCCCTATTAAGGGTGAAATGCCAACCTTTATGCATTCCCCTAGGATTCGTTTTAAGTTACCGATGTTCTATCCTTAATTCCACCTTTAAAAAGGTACATGCATCCTTCCATGGATAAATCAAGTCATATATCCCTGATAAGGGCATCTTATTCAATCATTCCCACCTCGATAGTATATGCCTAATTTCGCAATAACATCTGTATTCAAAATGAGGCCAATCAATATGGTCTCCAAAAGATAACAACGGTTATCCGCTTTTCTTTCCTAATTTGGTAACGATACAAGGATGTTCTGGAAGATATTGGTTGTGTTCAACGTGAACCTCTTCCTTATAATTCCTTATTTACTTTTATTGTTTATCTCAACAGTCACCTCAATGTTGGGATATCTTTCATACCTGGAGTCTCCCTTTCTGGGTATCGAGCCACCGGTCTTACACTTCACATTCTTGAAGGTCACTTCTTTCATCCAATTTTCCTAATTTCTTACTTTCTTGTCTCCTTAGTCTATCCGCATTTTATTATTCATCCTTCGAACTATCTCAAGGTTTCCTCGGATCCTCCCAACTTACAGGGAATAAAGTATATGTATCTCTTATGCCTTCAACCATCAATTTTTAACTCATGGTGAATCACCCTCATCCTGACGATTACATTACTTTTCTATTTCTATTGCTACGAGTCTTTAGGGTTTCCTCGTACCCAACTCCTTTATCATTCCTCAAACTCTATTGCCTTTATATTCCTTTCCACTTCAGTTTCTTTTTATTTTCCTTTCTCTTATCATTATTTCATGAACCAACACAACATAAGCATTGATTTCAAACATCCCGTCATTCTGGATTCGTGTCCTCAGACGAATCTTGACAACTTTTACAACTTAGATTCATAATTCATCATACTCATCTGCCTTTGCTCTGGCTCTAAAGCTTTTACACTATCTCCATAACCTTGGGAGTACTTTCCTGAAAACAATTGACTGAACTTAAATCAGTTTATTAAAATCTCTTGCTTCGTGCCTTCCTTGGCCTTTCACCAGCGGGTGGTCTCTCTCTTAGGAGGGTAAGTGACAGAAACAGTCTTTTACGATTCGTCAATCATTTAGAATCTCATATGATTCCTCTATTTCCTTTAGCCAGGCTTTTGCCTCGACTGGGTCAGCTTGTTCCTTGGAACTCTGAGAGCTTAGCGAGTTAAAGGTCCTGAAAGAATTTCCCACTACATTGTTTCCTCAAGGTGGTGGTTGGGAATAAAGTATAAGTTCTGTTTAGACAGGTCCATGAATTTCCGTATAGGAGTACCATCTCGGGTCTCCTTATCTCGCTCGACTTCTGTTTTCTTAGTCTAAATATTTCTTCTTACTCCCCATAATTGGGGTCATCTTTTAATTTAAACTCCTCATTTTCCACTTTATTATATTCTGGGTTCCTTATATCTTAATTGCGACCTCCCTGATTATCACATTCAAGGTTTGCCCCTAATCTTATTCCTTGTGGGGGCATATTACTTGGAAAAATTTTGAGAATCTCTAGATATTTGTGTTACTTACTTTGCTTAAGTATTTCCCTCATTCAGTCCTTGCACGATTGCAAATTATGAATTCTCAAGTTCTATAAACTTCATGACACTCTCTTAAGTGTTAACAGTGCAATTAACAATATGAACTTATCACCACGAACTGATCTGAACTTAAATTAACGAATATATACATAACCATTGGTTCGAGGGTACAACAACTGAACATATTAAAGAGAATTACATCATGTGATCTGATCGCTTCTTTCCCAAAAGTACTACCATAGATAATCATCTAGTCATTAAAACTAATCATTCATAACTTAGGCTAATCCTCCAAAAGCGGTGCTACATGAAACCCTTGTCTGATTGCTCTGGCTCTGCACACTACCATGGATCAAGAAATGCGGGCACGCACAACATCCCTAACCTGCTCCATCACAGAGGTGATGAGGTCTAAGATAGTTGCAAGTAGAGCTGGATCAATCTGACCCTCAAGATGGCCTCTAGCTGTAACACGGGTGGTAGCCTCAATCCTTTCCATGCTGTGAGCTAATCCTGCCGGAATTACCCCGCCCTCAATCCTTGGTGCAGTAAGTCGATCCAACAGATCACTCCTAACATTACGGGCCTCGGACAGGCCACCCAAAGTCATGTGATAATTGGCGATAAGAGAAGCCTGAGTGGTAGCATCTAGCAGTCCATGGGGTGCAAGTGGCGCAGACCCAGGAGATCCAAACGGATAACCAAGCACGGGATCAGGTGACAATGGTGCAGGAGATAAAGGTGGCATTTCCTCAGTAGGTGCTGGGCTCTGTACAGGGGAGGGAACAGGAATTGGTGGAACCTCATGGATGTCTACAGGAACCTCTGGAAGAGGGTCTGATACTGGTATAATTGGGGTCATGGAAGGCCCCACTCCTTCTGCCCTCATTAACCTTTGTGCCCTTGGTAACTCTTCATCCTCTAGTGCCACCCTCGCGGCCATTCTTGCTCAGGTAGTCGCCCTGACTATGGTCATCAATTCCTCAGCGGTCCTCTCTTCATTCTCATCAGGATCCTCCATGAGATTCTCCTCAGCCACAATCCTTTCCGGAATAACATCCTCAACTGCAACATTCTCAATATGAATCTCATCCGGTCCCTCATTAAGGTACTCTATCGGATTCACAATTTGATCTCCAACTTGTAATAAAACATCCTCATGCTGATGCTCCTGAACCTCAGGGTTCGGTGCCCCGCTACCCTATACGAGAATGAACTATGTTACTATCACGATATTTATAAGGGTTGCCGTAAGGGTTTTAACTGTCAGTACTACGCTAGGTAGCCCGACTATGAACTTGGAAAGAGTTCTTATTATCTTAGTGAACTTATTATCTTAACGTCACATCATCTCTGAGATTTATAACGCTTAGCTCTGATACCATTTCTGTAACACCCCCAAATCCGGGGTCGGGGATTCGGGTTGTCACGAGTTCCATTTCCCTTAATAACACCCAATCTTAGTAAACAATCAACTACTCTGTACTGTGACCCCACAATAAACACACACACCACGAGTTATAGTCTCAGAGATGAATATCCAAAAATAATCACAAGTCATTTTATTCCACAATTATAAGCCAATACACCTTAAAAGAGTTTCTGAATAAATTTACATTTTCTTTGCCATTATTACAATTGATAAAGATACATAAGTCTGGTACATTAAAAGTTGAAAGCCTAGCCTATTGGTAGTTCCTACCTCATCTACAGCGACATAAACGCCTATAAGAAACTGCGGAACGTTTCCTAATCGCTTGCGAATCGGGAGCTTGGTCCTGTTCATCTTTTCTATCTGTTGTTGTGTGATAGAAGAAGAAAGTAAGGGTGAGCAGCAAGCCCACCAAAATAATATGTATAATGATTAACAATATATGAGCCTTCTCATAGTACTCATGAAAGTCTTGGTCAAAAGAAATGAACCAAGTTTGATCTCTTAATGCGATGAAGTCGCAAAATATTCAGCATATGTACATATATACTTTTCACAATCTTTGAAGTCCTCTGACATGTATAATATACACAGAGTTCCAGTTTATAACTGTATAAAAATATCGTTGCAATGTGATCTCATATATCTAACCTTGTGTCAACGTTTTTCTGAAAATCTTTGACATGCACAAGATAATCATTTACTAGATATAAGTTTAAAAGATGAAGTTACCAGATACTCCAATATACTTATATCTTTTCCAAATACTACTTGAACTACCACCATTCAAGTTATAATTAGTTTCAAAAGTTCATCACAAAGATGAGACTACAAGACAAGACTTGTATAGAATAAAGCTTTAAAATATCATCAAAATAAAATGAAGTTACGAGATACTTCATTTGATGCAAACATCATTTTGAAAACTCGACCCTGCCAACACTCAACAATCGCCCAACCGTAGCCTTTCTATCGAAGTGCTCTGGGTAGTGTTGCAGAAATATCCAATTGGATGATGAACTCATTACGGGAGTTTGCCGTGCCAGGAAGACCACTTACGATGATCAGTCGCAGTAGTGGAACCCCACCATTTTCTACATGTAGAGGAGAACCTGTCGGATTTACTTGTCAACCGAACACTGGACTCCTAAGGAATGGACCGTCTTAGCGGAACTTCCAGGCCATTTGGGCCAATATAATAAGGCTGGGCCGGCGCCACTCGACCACTTACGCCACTCCTAGTTCAGATGAAATCCATGACTCTGAAATGTAAAGCTCGTCCCCCTTTTCCCCAAGTAGAAACTTGTTGATACGGCTCCACCAAGAAGTCGTATCTAGTTGGAAAGGAAAACTCACCGATATTTCCCAGGCGATGCCTCTTATTGGATTAACTTGTTCCAAGAATTTTACTTCCCGAGTGTTGGGTAAGTAATCAAAAACTCTTTTATCAAAATAGCAACCTTGTTGCGAATATAAAACACACCACAGAGCCGGATCCCTCAGGTTTTGAGCGAGTATTTAAATCCTCTTCAAAAGGAGGATCTTAAATATAAAAAAAATGAGTTTTGGGATCCGCCCTAACTTTTAAAATTATTTTGAAGACTCGAAAACATTTTTAAGAATGTTTGGAGTGATGTTGATTTAATAACATAAATCAGTCCCAATATATTAGAAAATATCTTCATATTATTATTTGAATAATATTCCCATAAAGAATAATCTTTATAAAAATAATTGAAGTAGAAGTTGTAAAACTTATACTTGAAATGAATATTAAATAACCAAAGATATACTTATACGAAAGTAATATCTTTATTTGAATAATCAAAAGTGAGTTTGATTATCGACACATTATTCTTTAATAAAGTAAAGAATATTAATTAGTAAATAATCGGAGTCATAAGTCCTCGAATGAATATTCAAAATAATATTCATTAATAAAATAAACGGAGTCATAAGCCCTCGAATGAATATTCAAAATAATATTATTTAATAAAATAAAGGGAGTCATAATTCCTCGGATGGATATTCAAGTAATATTCATTAAATAATATAAAGTTATCGAATAAACCTTATTCGATTAATAGTTTTTAAAAACAATAACCATATATATATATATAAAATATATATTATACTCGGGAACATCGACTCCCGGTTTAGAAATATGTGCACCTTTTTATCCCCTACTGTTATGGATTAAAAACTAATATATATAATTGCTGTATTTAATACTAAGGAACGTGAGCTTTGAGGCTCGATTTGACTGCTCTTGTGTTTCGTGACTCAATCTGCCTTAACAAGATGCCTACGTATCTTGCTGATTGCCAAGGATCAAGTCAAAAAACGTAGTTCTGATTTGTGGGGTGAGGCCCCTTATATAGATGTTGGTGGTCCTTGAATTGGACTTGGTATAGGAGACTTGGTGGACAAGCCTCTGAATTAGGATAGACTTAGGAGTCCTAGGAAGTAGGAAGCTGATTCCTTATCCTTTTAGGTCCCCTTGAGGCTAATCTATAAGGATTTATATCCTTATCGGGACTCTTCTCAACAACTGATTTTTCCCTTATTAATTAATTACGAAATTAATTAATAATCAGGGCTTTTGGGCCTTTTTTATTCCACCAGGCCTGATCTGGTCCATCAGGCTTAACCTTTCTGGTCTGAATATTATATATCTTATTATTGGGCCTAGCAGCCCACAGTTTGTACAATTAATGCAGTGTTTAATTATACAATCATAATTTACTTATCCCTATCATTTGCCCCCCAACTTTTGGGAAACATTGATTAGGTTTCGCAGAAGTTAAGTCTATTCGTTCCCTTACAGGGTTTCATTTTTGCGTAAAGTGTGGAGCGACCTACACATTTACAATGAATCTTCTTTTTATTCAGAAATTATCTTAATTTCCAGGAATTTTTCCCTAATTTTCTGGGATTTTCCCTAATTTCTGGATTTTTCCCTAATTTTCTGGGATTTATCCTTAATTTCTGGATTTTTTTTCCTAATTTTCTGGGATTTATCCTTAATTTCTGGATTTTTTCCCTAATTTCCGGGATTTTTCCCTAATTTTCTGGGATTTTTCCCTAATTTTCTGGGATTTATCCTTAATTTCTGGATTTTTTCCCTAATTTCCGGGATTTTTCCCTAATTTTCTGGGATTTATCCTTAATTTCTGGATTTTTTTTTTCCTATACAATTTTCGACCAGGAATCCATTCGACCAGGATCCTGGTCGAATTAGCCTTCAGATTGCCCTGGTCGACAGGGTTTCGAGCAGAATGCTTTCGACCTCAATTCCTGGTCGAATTTCGGCCAGGATTTTCACCCCCTTTTTTCCTTTTTTTTGTCGACTAGGAATTTTTGTCCCTTTCGGTCAGGATTCCTGTGTTTCTGACCGAATTAACCCTCCTTCTAAGCCCTGATCGAAGCAATTTCGATCTCAAGAGTTTCGATCTGGATTTCTGTACACTTCCTGGTCGAATAGGTCCAAATCCTGATCGAAATAAACCTTTTCTTCAGCCCTGATCGACAGAATTTCAATCTCAACTCATTCGAATAGGATTTTCTCCCCTTTCGGTCAGGATTCCTGTTTTCTGACCGAATTAACCCTCCTTCTAAGCCCTGATCGAAGCAATTTCGATCTCAAGAGTTTCGATCTGGATTTCTGTACACTTCCTGGTCGAATAGGTCCAAATCCTGATCGAAATAAACCTTTTATTCCTATTTTCCTGGGCTTTTATTTGGGTTTTGTTTTTTTTTTTTTTTTTTGGGCTCTTATTCTCCAATTAATTAGGCCCTTTTCTGGGCTTACCTTTTATTGGGATGACCCCTGCCCTAAACCTGGGTTGGATTTGTTGGGCTGATTTTTGGGCCTATTTTTTCAATAGGGCTTTGGCTTCATGGGCCTGATTTAACCCCTTCTTCTTCTTTTTTTTTTTAAAATATAGTGGGCCTTATCCTGGGCCTCCCACTTTTAATAATATAGGCCCTTTTCTGGGCTCGCTTCTTATTGACCATCTTTTCCACAGGCCTTTTAATTGGGCCCTAGTTCTGGGCTTTTCAATTTAATTTGGGCTGACATTTTGGGCTCAAATCCCATTGCTTTTAGCCGGGTTTTGGCTCAAATTTCTGACTTTCCAGAACTTCTATGGCTCTCTTTGGATTCTTCCAGAAATTTCTGTAAATATCTATTTAATTTAAATTTCGTTTCTGGATCCTTCCAGAACATTCTTTTCTTGGGCCCAAATGGGCTTTTCTAGGCCCAACTAGCCTTCTTTGTGACTATATAAGAGTGGGATGGGAGAGTGGAATCCTCACACCTTCTCATCTCATTTCTTCAATCATCCTAGAAATTTCTAAACTCCTCCTCTCTCAAATCCCCTCCTTTAGCCTTCCAAGTCTTTTCCAGTCTTTACTAAAATGGCTGACAAGAGTTCCGAGAGGGCGGCCAAGATAGCCTCGGCTTCAAAACGAGGTAAGGATATCGAGATCCGCTCTTCATATATGTCTTTAATTGATATGATTAACACTAGGGGGGATGAATATCCCTCCACTGCACATCTCGACTCTTTTAATCATTGTAATACTTGGCACAACATAGACTTCAATAAACTAAATGCTCGTTATAACGTCCTTCCTCCTCTTAGATTAGTTCCAGTCTCTGGTGGTGATCGTACTTGCCACTGGAGACCCGATACTCTTTTCGTTTACACAGATGCCCTTAATGCTGGGCTTAGGTTTCCTTTTCACCCCTTTATTCCTCATCTTTTGGCTGATTTACAAATCAACCCGTGTCAGCTTCCTCCAAACGCCTGGAGGAACATTCTATGTTTTATGGTCTGCTGTCTTAGGGAGGGCTTTCCTCTTTCTGTAGCTGTTTTTAGGAAAGTCTTTCAGTGTTACAATAGTTCTTCCAGTATCTGCGGCTGGGTCTATGTCAAGCAAAGGCCCAAAAGCAAACATATCTTTAACAGTGCCTCTATTCCTGATAATAATCAAAATTGGAGGAATAGTTTCGTCGGGTTACGTTGGGAGAATGGTGACTGGGGCACACTTTTTCGATCTTCCTTTGGGAAGGTCAGTGATGGTAGCCTCAAATCCATTCACTTAACTCCTGAAGAAACTATTATTTATAATGGGCTTACTCAGGATGATGGCACGACCACCAGCTGGACTCTCTTAGAGGAGTTTTCCCTGATTCATGTGGGACTATCCTCTGTTTCTCAACAGGGTATTTTTCTTCCCTTCTCAATTTTACTTCATTTCATGCATTATTAACTTCACTTATTTTGTCCTTTGCTTTGTTTCAGCTGCTAAGGAGATTAACGAGGACAATGTTCCTTTGGTTGAGGAAACAGCTAGGATGAAGAAAGCTCGGCTCGCAGGCCTAGACACCCGGGGAAAGGCCACGGAGCCTATCTTTTTGAAGAAGCACAAAGAGCCTATAGGGGAGGCCTCAACTGAAGGAGCTGGAGGCCATGGTACTCCTATCACTGCTGCTGCCCCTACTGCTGCTGCCACAGGCGCCTTTCAGCCTCTCAGGGGATTCCGCCGAGGGGACACCGTAGTTGGTTCCACAAAACATGCTTGGGATTGGTCTTACCATAGCGTGACCCCCAAGGATTTTACTGATGTGGTGGCCACCCCTGATCTTGAGAGGATCAAGCTCATGGGAGCTCAGTCTCTGGCTTCGGTATGCCTTCTCTTTTTTGAACTTATTTTTCGTTCTTGTAGCATTTTCTTGCCTTATACTTTGTTAATTGCTTTGTTTCAGTCTAACGCCTATTTTCAAGGCGCTGTGAGGCAAGCCGAATCATGGAAGCGGGCTTCTGATAAGGCCGATAATGCCCTCAGGAGGCAACAGAAGAAGTATGCTACCCTGGAGAAGAAGCTCAAGCGCAAGGAGGAAGAACTCGGAGAGTCTAACGCCGAGCTGGTGGTACTTCGGGCGGAGAAGGATAAAGCTATAGACAACTATCTGGACTCGGAGGAGTTTGCCCAATCCATGAGGATTAGGGATGATTCAGTCTTTCCCGAGTTTTTTAGGACTGGTTGGGACACGGCCCTTGGGACCGTGAACGAGGCTTGTCCTGATATTAACCCGGCGGACTACATCTGCCCTGATGACGAGGCTTTGCTACAGAGGTTTCGTACCCGAGTAGTTGTCTCGGACCATGTTCCTCAGGATCCACTCCTTCCTCCTCCCGAGTCTTCTTCCAGACCTGCTGAGGACGACAGCTCTTCCTCCTCCTCCGAGACGACAGAGACATCCAGCGAGAGTGGAGAGGACGATGATATGGATGCCGAGGGTACTTCAGCTCCTTAGAGCTTTTTCAGCCCTACGTGGCTTATTTTTTTTATTTTCGAGATTTTATTTATCAAACTTTTGTAACATCTATCAGATCTATTTCATTTATCACCTTTTATGCTTGCATCCATGCATTTGATTTTTATTTGTTAAGCCACAAACATACTTTGAAGAACTCATGAATTTCATAAAATTGTCTGGGATTCGTCCCTTACACAAGTCTTAATAAACTTCGTAATAAAACTAAAACATATAAATCCTAAGGAAGCAAAGCTTCAAGGTGCTTTTCAACCTACTCGCCATCCTGACGAGTGAGAATCGTATCCGGCTTCCCTACACATAGTAAACCTTCAGGTTTTGTGCATGCCAAGTTCTCGGGACTTCAAAACCATCCATAGTCTCTAGCTTGTAGGTTCCTCTACCTTGAACACTCTTGACTCTGTACGGCCCTTCCCAATTCGGGGCAAGCTTCCCTTTTTGTCCTACACCAGATGCTTCTATCTTCCTCAAGATTAGATCGCCTTGTTTAAAAAACCTTTCTTTAACCCTTAGGTTGTAGTAGAATGAAGCTTTTTTCTGATATTCTACTATCTTTGCATGTGCTTTATCTCGCACTTCATCAATTAAATCCAGGGCTAATCTCTGCCCTTCCTCATTTTCTTTCTCATCGAAAGCCTGAATCCTTGGAGAGGAATGTGATATCTCCACGGGAACTACTGCTTCCGCCCCATATGCCAACATGAAAGGAGTTGCATCTGTCGTGACTCTACAAGTAGTCCTGTAGGCCCATAATATTGGAAGTATCTCATCTACCCAATTATTTCTTGACTTCTCGATCCTCTTCTTTAGTCCATCCAGGATTATCCGATTTGCTACCTCTGCTTGTCCATTGGCATGCGGGTGAGCCACAGAGGTGAATCGTAACTCGATTTCATTTTCTTCACAATACTTCTTGAATTCCTCATTGTTGAATTGTGTTCCATTGTCAGTGACAAGGATACGGGGAATTCCATATCGGCACATAATGTTTTCCCACAGGAATTGTGTAACCTGCTTAGTAGTGATTTTGGCCAAGGGTTTGGCTTCGATCCACTTGGTGAAATAATCAATGGCTACAATCAGAAATTTCCTTTGTGTCGTGGCCATAGGAAAAGGCCCTAGAATATCCATCCCCCACATGGCAAAGGGAATAGGCGAGTTGATAGAGGTCAGCATCTCAGGGGGTTGTCTAACAATTGGTGCATGCTTCTGACAGCGGTCACACTTCTTTACATATTCTTTGGCATCAGCCATCATTTCTGGCCAATAGAAGCCTAAACGAGTTATCTTATGAGCCAAGGCCCTGCCCCCCAAGTGTTGTCCACAAATACCTTCATGCACTTCTTCAAGAGCCAAGTGTGCCTCATCGGGCCTAGACACCTCAAGTAGGGAACCACGAAAGATCTTTTGTAAAGAATCCCATCTATCAAAGAGTATCTTAGTGCCCGAACAGTTAACTTCCGTGCTTCAGTTGCATCACTTGGCAACCAACCGGTCTGAATGTGAGCCTTGATGGGATCAATCCATGACGTCCCCAAGCCTATGGGAGCCACTAGCTTAACATGTATGCTCCGTGTCTTCAAAACACGGAAGTACACACTTCCTGAACTTTCTTCAATCTCAGACGAAGCGAACTTTGATAGCGCATCCGCCTTAACATTTTCTTCCCTTGGAATGTGTTCAACATGGCATTCATTAAATTGGGTCATCACAGCCCTTACTAGGCGGACATACTTAGCCATCGTATCATCCCTTGCCTCAAATTCTCCCTTTACCTGGGATATGATCAGCTTCGAGTCTCCACGGACCTTTAAGTTTTTGACTCTAAGTGTCCCAGCTAGACCAAGGCCAGCTATCAGGGCTTCATACTCTGCCTCATTGTTTGTGGTTGGAAAATCTAACTTCATAGCATACTCAATTAAGAACCCATCAGGGCTTTGCAAAACCAACCCTGCTCCACTGGAATTTGTTTTTGATGCTCCATCAAAATAGAGAACCCAATATTCTTTCTCCTTGTCATTCTTCTCCCTGTCCCCATTGTCGACTCTCTTGTCTTGAGGTATGGTATCTTCCTGCCCCCCGACTTCTTGGTTGGGTATGGTACATTCCACCACGAAGTCAGCTAGTGCCTGGGCTTTTATGGCCGTACGTGGCTTATACTTGAGATCGAACTCTCCCAACTCTATTGCCCACTTAATCAGTCTCCCACTTGCCTTGGGACTGTGAATGATATTTCTCAGTGGCTGATTTGTTAGCACTTCAATTTGGTGAGCTTGAAAATAAGGACGCAGCTTTCTTGAAGCCATTACCAAGGCTAAAGCGAATTTCTCAATGGCTGAATAATTCAACTCAGCACCATGCAAAATTTTGCTGACATAGTATACGGGTTTCTGGACTTTCAGTTCCTCCTTAACCAACACCGCGCTCAAGGCGCTCTCTGAAACAGCCAAGTACAAGAATAAAACTTCATTCAGAACTGGCTTGGCCAACAACGGGGCCTGGCCCATATACTTCTTTAACTCTTCAAATGCCTTCTGATTTTCCTCACTCCATACGAAGTCTTTGATGTTCTTTAGTGACTTGAAAAATGACAAGCACTTGTCTCCTGACTTGGAGATGAATCGTCCTAACGCAGCAACCCTTCCTGTAAGCTTCTGAACATCCTTAACAGTTTTTGGTGGTTCCATGTCCAGGATTGCCTTTATCTTATCCGGGTTAGCCTCAATTCCCCTCTTTGAGACCATCAGTCCCAAGAATTTTCCAGATCCTACTCCGAAAGCACACTTCGTAGGATTCAACATCATCTTGTGGTACCTCAGGACCTCAAAAGCTTCCCTTAAATGGGCTATATGATCAGTCTTTACTAGACTCTTGACTAACATGTCATCAACATAGACTTCCATAGTCTTACCAATAAGATCCTTAAAAATTCTATTCACCAACCTTTGATAGGTGGCTCCTGCATTCTTGAGACCAAACGCCATAACAAGATAACAATAAACACCAAAGTCAGTGATAAATGATACCTTTGGAATGTCATCCTTATGCATTTTGATCTGGTTGTATCCGCTAAACCCATCCATGAAACTCAGCATCTCATGTCCAGCGGTGGCATCAATCAAGGTATCAATTCTAGGCAGCGGAAAACAGTCTTTGGGGCATGCATCATTCAGATCGGTGAAGTCTATACACATCCTCCACTTTCCATTAGCCTTCTTCACCATTACAGGGTTTGCTAACCACTCCGGAAATTGAATCTCCTCAATGAAACCAGCCTCTAAGAGCTTTTCCACTTCCTGCCTTATAGCCTCTTGTCTTTCCGGGGCAAAATTTCTTTTCTTTTGTTTCACTGTCTTCCGGCTTGGATCCACGTTTAGCTTGTGAGTAATTAACTCCGGGTCTATGCCTGGCATATCAGCTGCTGACCATGCAAACACATCACTATTTTCTTATAAAAATTTCACTAATTTCCTTCTAAGGGGCTCCTCTAATGTGGCTCCAATGAAAGTCATCCTCTCAGGATTCTTGGGATCTAAAGGAACCGAAACCAATTCTTCTGCTGGCCTTCCTCTATTCTCATCATTTTCTCGAACATCCATATCTTCCTGCCCCCCGACTCCATCTGCCCTCAAAGAGGCCACATAACAGCTTCTAGCCATTTTTTGATCTCCTCTCTCTTCTCCAATCCCGTTTCGGGTGGGAAACTTCATGACTGAATGGTAGGAAGAGGGGACTGCCTTGAAGGCATGTATCCCTGTTCTCCCCATGATAGCATTATAAGTTGAACTAGCCTTTACCACCACGAAATCCAGCATCTGCGTTGCTTGCCTTGGCTCCGTACCTATGGTGGTTGGCAATTTAATTATCCCTTCCACAGGACATTCTACTCCAGCAAATCCATATATCGGCATGTCGGTTGGTGTCAACTGGGAGTCGTTATACCCCATCCTTAGAAAGGTGTCGTGGAGCAAGATATCCACAGAAGCACCATTATCCACAAGGACCCTCTTAACCGGGCTATTTCCTATTATCGGCGTTATGACCAGCGGGTCGTCATGGGGAAACTTCACACCCTCTAGGTCGGAATCATCAAAAGCCAATGTTACTTCTGTCCTGGCCCTCTTCGGGGCTTCTCCAACAATATGCATAACCTCTCTAGTATATGCCTTTCTGGAATTTTTGGACAATCCAGCAGCAGTTGGACCTCCAAAGATCGTGTTTATCACAGGCCCTCGAGGTCTCGGCCCTCCATAAATGGTGTTTATAACTGGTCCTCTAGGTTGGGGATTCCGCCCCTGATCGTCTTGGTCCCTCCTACGATCTTCAAAGTTCTTCCTTCCATTATTATTTCTGTCCCCTCCATCTCCAGTATACTTGTTCAATCTTCCTTTTCGAATCAAAAACTCAATTTCATCTTTCAATTGCCTACACTCATCGGTGTCATGGCCAACATCTTTGTGAAACCTGCAATACTTGCCCTTATCTAGCTTGGCGGGATCAGCCTTCAAGGGCTTAGGCCAGCGAATATCTCTGTCTTTCTCAATCTCCATCAAAATCTGACTTCTGGGAGCATTCAGCTTAGCGTATTCAGTGAACTTTTGCCCAAGTCCTCCCTTCTTGGGGGTTGAATCAGGATTTTGTTCGGTTCTAGGATATTTGTCCTTATCGATATACTCCAAATCAGTTTTTCGTTTCTTGCCTCCAGTGGGCTCATTACTTACTACGGTCTTCCTCATACTTTCTTCAACCTTGATATACTTCCCTGCCCTCTCTTGGAGCTGCAACATGCTCTCAGGGGGTCGTTTGGCCAAAGACATCTTGAAAAACTCATCCCTAGTTCCTTGTTGCAGTGCTATCATGGCTACCTTATCATCAAGGTCTGGGACTTTTAAAGCCTCCTTTGTAAAACGATTCAGGTAATCTCTTAAGGATTCCTTAGCTCCCTGCACAAGACTCATAAGAGATGCTGAACTTTTCTCATGGACTCTTCCACTGATGAATTGCTTAATAAAAGCCTGACTTAATTCTCTGAATGATCCAATAGAATTTGGGGGTAGGCGACTGTACCATCTTTGAGCCATACCCGACAGGGTTTGAGGGAAGGCCCGACATTTTATAGCATCATTCACGGGTTGCAGCAGCAGTGCATTAGAGAATGTCCTAACATGATTAGCGGGGTCTCCCGTGCCATCATAGGCTTTGATAGTGGGCATCTTGAATTTCCTTGAGATATGGGCATTCATTATCTCTTCTGTGAAGGGTGGAGTTGGATCGTCAGGATCTCCAAGGGGAAGGAGATTGCTTGGATCAGTTCTTGGGACAGCAGCCCTTCTTCTTACCGGACCATCCAGGTCTATGATAGGAGGAGGATTTCTCCCCTAGGAGGTATGTGGGGTCTGGTGGCTTGGTGAGCCTCCAAATCACGCCTCAGCCTTTGGATTTCAGCCTCATGAGCCCTGATCTTTTCCTGCACTTCTTGGGGATTCGCCCCTGGGGTGCTTTGGGGGCGTTGCCTTCCATCGGCCATTGGCTCTTTTCCAGGATGCCTCCTTCTCGGGGCCACTTCATCATCCGAAGATTCGGAGTCTCTCTCAGTGTATGGACCAGAAAATTCCCGATCCTCAGGGATAGGATCTAAACCTCGTATATAGGGGGGCGACCGCCCTCGTGCTTCGCTTCGCCCAGCATATCCGCTTCCTCCAACCTCAGGGTGAAGGGGCATCCCATAAGGGGGGTTAGTAGTAACAATAGTTGAATATTCATACCCGACGGGTCGAGAATTCACAGGTATATGTATTTGTTGAACTTGAGGATTCGTACCTTGAATAGTCGGGGGAGTTGTCCCTTGTGGCTGAGGATGAGTTGCCCCTGTCTGGGCTTCCCCCTGAGTAGATGCATAAGTTGAATGGGGAGGAACCTCCACGGTTGATGAAATCACCTGGGTTGTCTCTAATGGTGTTCCTTCCTCTAGAGCTCCAATTGTTCTCCGTGTTCTCGCCATGGCTGTTGTTGTTTTCCCACAGACGGCGCCAAATGTTATGGATTAAAAACTAATATATATAATTGCTGTATTTAATACTAAGGAACGTGAGCTTTGAGGCTCGATTTGACTGCTCTTGTGTTTCGTGACTCAATCTGCCTTAACAAGATGCCTACGTACCTTGCTGATTGCCAAGGATCAAGTCAAAAAACGTAGTTCTGATTTGTGGGGTGAGGCCCCTTATATAGATGTTGGTGGTCCTTGAATTGGACTTGGTATAGGAGACTTGGTGGACAAGCCTCTGAATTAGGATAGACTTAGGAGTCCTAGGAAGTAGGAAGCTGATTCCTTATCCTTTTAGGTCCCCTTGAGGCTAATCTATAAGGATTTATATCCTTATCGGGACTCTTCTCAACAGCTGATTTTTCCTTTATTAATTAATTACGAAATTAATTAATAATCAAGGCTTTTGGGCCTTTTTTATTCCACCAGGCCTGATCTGGTCCATCAGGCTTAACCTTTCTGGTCTGAATATTATATATCTTATTATTGGGCCTAGCAGCCCACAGTTTGTACAATTAATGCAGTATTTAATTATACAATCATAATTTACTTATCCCTATCACCTACTAAGGGTAACTCAAATACCGCTTATCTCTAGCATAGGTATTATGCAACTATAAGCATTTTAACCAACAGATATATAATTGAAGAATATGAAACAGGCATGCATATATACCATATCACATGCTACAATATATCGCAAGAATTTGCTAATAACAAATATGCATTTATCGCAAGATCATGCATATACACATATACATCACAACAACAGTTATACGGGTAGAAAACTTGCCTGAGCGACTGGGGGTTACAAATGGCTCGGGACGAGTCTGGTAACCTATAAACAACATGTAAGTTGGAATTAAACCAAAGTCACTTGTAAACCTATACTCTAACCAAATTAGACTCTAACGCTCGCTTTGCGCTTACTGATTCTTTTAAGTCGCTCGAGTACCCTCGGCTCCACCATTTTTAATATATTAACCATTACGAGTTTTAAGGAGATTCTTTCGCGAGTGTCTTACCAACTGCCTAACACATTTTACATAAATGTTTCATACTCCAATTAGCTCTTTTAGGTCTTTAACCTATGTTTCAAAGTAAGGCGAGGGGTAATGATTCGTTCGCGAAACGTCGTTACTTAAAATGGCCGTTTCTCCTAAACCGTACATCGGAATCAAATGAACCACATATCAAAACGAAGCTCGTAACATGAACTATCTAAAAATGGCAATGGTCAAAATCTAGAAGGGAGTTCTCGGGTCCTAATGTTATGAACAAAAGCAGTCTAAAGTAAATCGGACATTACGACGGCTATGTTTACGCGATTTCCCAATTTTATACCATTTCAATTCAACCACCAATCAATCCCAATCCATCCATTCAACCAAAATCCATCCTTACTACATCATAACAGCCCCAATCAACTCAACATTAACAATTTATACTTATTCTTAAACTTGAATTTAAACTATACTTAAGTCCTTTAACCAAACCATAAGATTTCAACCTTCAATTCACTACCATTCCAACCCAAACTCTAAACCAACAAGCATCAAGCTACTCTTTACCATAACTATCAAAATCATCCTAATATACAAAGTAAAGCTAGGGTTTGGAGATGTTATACCTTCCTTGAAGCTTTTAATCAATGAAAGATCCTTGGAATGCCCATGGAAGCCTTGATCTATGCTTAAGCTACCTTGAACTTTCATAAAAAAATCAAGAAAACCAAAGTTATTTCTTGAAGGTTACTATTCACCATCTTCTTCCTTGATTTATTGGAAGAGATTGTGAAGGAATTAGAAGCTTAAACTTATAGGACATCCATATCTATGTACAAGGAACCTTAGATAATTACCTTGTGATTTAACAATGTTTGGAACTTGATTTTTGATTTTTCTTTCTTTGAAAAGAAGAAAAAGCCGAGAGCAATGTTGAAGGTTTGAAATAATTTTGTGTTTGCTTTGATTTGTTTTGGCTAGCTTGGTTGTTTTTGTTTTGTTTTTGGGTAATTACCTTTCTAACCTTGACTTTGTGTGGTTTTAAATCAACCACATCTCCTTCCCCTTAGGTCATGCTTATGTCATGCTTATGATGTCATCCCTTACTTGCCCTCTTCTTATTGGTTGGATGACCTCATCATCCCTAACCTCCTTGATTAACTTCCTAATTGTTTGCCTAATGACCGCTGATCTGTTATACGGTTTGCTTAACTTTCGCTTTCGTTTATCGTTTGAGGGATCATACCCGGGATCTTATTACTTGGGTTTCCTTAACCTTTCTCAATATATTATAATCCTTTTATGATCCTCTCTTATAATCCTTTAATTTAAATCCTTTTTATCCTGTTACCTTATACTTAATTCTTTCCGTATCTAGTGGATTTCCGGGAAAAATCAAAGTGTTCGGAATTGGATTCTGACGATCTTTACATACACTTATATACCATATAGAGTACTAATAAAATCTCAGAATATCCATAACAGAACCCCTACATAGTGTGGCATGAAAAGTTTTCTTATCCAGCATAATCTGCAAAATCACTATTCATAAGGGTTTCAAAATTTCCAAAAATTGGGGTTATTACATTAATTGTTAATCAGATTGTACAGGTTTGGTGATTAGCTAGTAACCCCCAGACTTATACCCCGGGTCTGGAGGGCATTACATTTGTGCTAATTTTGTGCATCTTTTTAAATTTCATTTTACAGTGGCTTCTTAGTGTAAGTGAGTCACGACTGCTTATCAGAATTTATGCTATTATCAGAGTATTTCTCCAGTAATCATAGAGTGTGAAAAGTCACCAAGAAAATATTTTGCTTTTCTGATGCATATTTACTTAATACCAGCAATGCACTTGGGTCGTCCCTTCCACATTTTTACTCTAGATCTCAAAGGAGTATGTGATCTTAATCCTTGATTCCTTTTCTTTTTCTTTTGATAAGTGAGGTTTATCAGCACTTAGTACATTCAACAGATTTACTAGCATCAGAACTTAACAGATGATAAGCATTATTATATTTTATGACTTAGTAATAAGATAGACAAAGTAAACTCAACTAAGCTCAATATCAGAATTTGCTTGTGTTAATAGATTTTCACAGAAATAATTACTTCTAACATGGGATCTTTAGTATATTGAAGATTACTAGGTCAGCATCTAGCACATGTATCCTCATAGGATTGAATAGTTACATAACAGACATATCATTATCAGAGTTTAGAGAGTCACATCAGACAACAGTCAGTGCTTAAGCAATTTTCATTTAAGCACATAATACACAAGGAAAGAAATTTCTGTAAATACTGATCATAAAGTCTGATGCATCAGAACAAAACTAAGCAGATTTAGAGAAAGAACCTGAAACCATTCCAAGTTCATTTACCAATCTTGTAAAAGTAGCTTCACACAGTGGTTTTGTGAAGATATCTGCTAGTTGTTGATCTGTTGGAACAAAGTGCAATTCCACTGTACCTTCATCCACATGTTCCCTTATGAAGTGGTACCTAATGCTGATGTGCTTTGTCATTGAGTGTTAAACTGGATTACCTGTCATAGCAATAACACTTTGATTATCACAGTAAATAGGGATTTTGAAATATGTTAACCCATAATCCAGTAACTGATTCTTCATCCAAAAAATCTGTGCACAACAACTTCCTGCAGCAATGTACTCTGCTTCTGCAGTTGATGTGGAAATTGACTTTTGTTTCTTGCTAAACCAAGAAACCAATCTGCCTCCAAGAAATTGGTAGCTTCAACTTGTGCTTATTCCTGTCAATTTTGCAACCTGCAAAATCTGCATCTGAGTAACCTATTAGTTTAAAATCTGATTCTCTAGGATACCACAATCCCAGATCAGCTGTTCCTTTAAGATATTTGAATATTATTTTCACAGCTATTAAGTGAGGTTCTCTTGGATCTGCTTAAAATCTTGCACAAAGACAGGTAGCATACATGAAATCAGGTCTACTAGCAGTTAGATAGAGTAGAGAGCCAATCATACCTCTGTAATCAGTAATATCTACTGATTTACCAGAATCCTTGTCCAGTTTTGTTGCAGTGGCCATGGGAGTGGATGCACTTGAACAATCTTGCATTCCAAATTTTTTCAGCAAGTTTCTGGTGTACTTAGTTTGACAAATAAAAGTGCCTTCTTTATTCTGCTTGATTCGAAGGCCCAGAAAATAGCTAAGTTCCCCCATCATACTCATCTGATACCTTGAATGCATCAGTTTGGCAAACTTCTTGCATAGTCTGTCATTTGTAGAACCAAAAATGATATCATCAACATAAATCTGGACCAGAAGTAAGTCCTTTCCATGGTTGAGGTAGAACAGTGTTTTGTCTATAGTTCCTCTGTTAAATCCACTTTCCAGAAGAAACTGAGCTAAAGTCTCATACCATGCTCCTGGAGCTTGCTTAAGTCCATAAAGTACTTTATCAAGCCTGTAGACATAATCTGGATATATTTGGAATCTACAAAGCCTGGAGGTTGTTCAACATATACTTCTTCCTCCAATTCTCCATTGAGAAAAGCACTTTTCACATCCATTTGAAAGATAGTAAACTTTTTGTGAGCAGCATAAGCCAAAAATATCCTTATGGCTTCCAATCTAGCAACTGGTGCAAATGTTTCATCATAATCAATTCTCTCATGTTGAGAGTATCCTTTTGCAACCAGCCTTGCCTTATTCCTTGTAATTATGCCATCACTATCAGTTTTGTTTCTGAATACCCATTTTGTACAAACAACAGATCTGTTCTTTGGTCTTGGTACTAGGGTCCAGACTTTAGTTCTTTCAAATTCATTTAACTCTTCCTGCATTGCTTGTACCCAATCGGCATCTTGAAGAGCTTCTTCCACTTTCTTTGGCTCAATCTGAGAAAGAAAAGAATTGTAAAGACATTCATTTGAAGTACCTGTTCTAGTTCTGACACCTGCATCAGGATTTCCAATTATCAAATCAGGTGTATGTGATTTAGTCCACTTCCTTGCAGATGGAAGGTTTTCTCTAGAACTGGATGTTCCCCCATGATCCATGTTGTCTTCATTTTCATTTTCTGATCCTCCCCCTGAAATTATGCTCTCTGAGTTGGATTCTTCAGAATTTAGATTTTCAGACCTATCAGAACTTGGCTTATCAGAACTTGACAAATCAGAACTTGAAGAGCCAGATGTATGTTCTAATGCTTCTTGAGATGTGGTAAGATCTTGAGTATGCTCCCTCTGCATAGGTGGATCTTCCTTTGGCGTAGTCACCACAATTTCAATAACATCAGAGTTTAATGCATCAGAGTTTGCAGTATCAGGACTTAGATTATCAGGATTATCAGTATCAGAATTTGAGTCTTCATTTTCAAATCTCAGCTGATCATGATCAATAAAATCTTCAAGTCTAGTAATCTTCTTGTCATCAAAAGAGACATTGATAGATTCCATGACCACTCTTGTTCTCAAGTTATAGACTCTGAAGACTTTTGTGGAAAGTGGATATCCAACAAAAATTCCTTCATCAGCCTTTAAATCAAATTTAGATAGCTGTTCAGGATGAGTCTTAAGAACAAAACACTTGCATCCAAATACATGAAAATACTTCAGATTTGGCTTCTTTTTCTTCACCATCTCATATGGTGTCTTTCCTTGCTTGTTAATAAGTGTTGCGTTTTGAGTAAAACAAGTAGTCTGCACAGCTTCAGCCCAGAAATAGGTTGGAAGCTTTGCTTCATCAAGCATTGTACGTGAAGCTTTAATGAGAGTTCTATTCTTCCTTTCAACAACTCCATTTTGCTGTGGAGTTCCAGGAGCAGAAAATTCCTGCTTGATTCCATGGTTTTTGCAGAACTCTTCCATTATCAAATTCTTGAACTCAGTCCATTATCACTTCTTATTATCTTTACTGAGTCTTTGACCAATTTATCCAGTTGCCTGACATGATCAATCAAGATAGATGCAGTTTCACTTTTTGTGTGCAAGAAATACACCCATGTGTATCTGGTGAACTCATCCACTATGACCAAAGCATATTTCTTCTTTGCAATAGACATGACATTTACTGGACCAAATAGATCAACATGTAGTAGGTGATAAGGCTCAAGAATTGATGATTCAGTCTTGCTCTTGAATGAAGATTTCCTTTGTTTGGCCTTCTGACAAGAATCACAAAGGCCATCAAGAGCAAATACTGACTTTGGAAGTCCTCTCACAAGATCTTTCTTGACTAGTTCATTTATATTGTTGAAATTTAAATGAAAGAGTTTCTTGTGCCAATTCCAGCTTTCTTCAATTGATGCTCCACTCATTAAACAGATTGCAGAATCATCAGTAATTGTTGAAAGCTTAGCTTCATAAATGTTACCACGCCTGAATCCTTTCAGAACAACTTTGCCTGTAGATTTACTTACAACTTCGCAGTGTTCTTCAAAGAAATTAACATGATAACCTCTGTCACAGATTTGACTTATACTTAGCAGATTGTGTTTAAGTCCTGAGACCAGAGCTACTTCCTTAATGATGACATTCCCAAGATTGATATTGCCATATCCCAATGTTTTTCCAATGTTGCCATCTCCATAAGAAACACTTGGGCCAGCTTTCTCCACAAAGTCTGATAGCAGGGCTTTATTTCCAGTCATATGTCCTGAACATCCACTGTCCAGAACTAGGATGTTTTTCCTGTTACCCTGTAATCACAAAGACAACTAATGATTAGTTTTAAGGACCCAGACTTGCTTGTGTTGGATTTTAATCGCAGCGGGCATGGCAAAACACTTTTACACATATAAAATCCAAATAATAGCATATAAATCGTGGTAAAAACATAGGGATCGAATCTAACCTTTAAAATAATTCGGAGACAATGATCAGAGATCCTTAGCAGTTGCTCCTCAAGTGTGAAGCACTCCACCGGTATCCACCAAGAAAACGATGTTAAGGAGGAGGAAGGAGGTGGAGAAAATTGGGTTTTCCAAACTTTTTGGGTTTTTGGGGTTCGAATAAAAATAGGGTCTATAATAGTATATTTATAGGCAAAATTTTCAGCTGAAATTTTCCCATAAATATTATTATTATTATCCCATTTATTATTCTCATTAATAATTAAAACACCTTTTAATTATTAATCCTTTTTCTAAACAGTTTAGAAATAATTCTCTCTCTTGATTTAATTTCCAAAAATTAAATCCTTAATTAATAATATTAAGAACTTTTCTTAATTAATTTATAATCAATTAAATCTCATTTAATCAATTATTAAATTTGCCAATTAATTATTTATTTCATAAATAAATAATTATTAGCCATTATTAATTAATTCCTCCATCATTAAATCATTCTCTTTTTATGGTGTGACCCTGTAGGTTCAATATTAAGCCTGTAGTAGAAATAAATAATAATAAAACTATTTTATCATTATTTATATAAATTCTCTAATTTATTAAATATGATTAATTAATTAATCACATTTATTCTACATCGTGAGGGATACTTCTCAGCATATCGCGACTATCCGGATAATATGAATTCACTGCTTAGAATACCAAGAACCTATTCAGTGAATAGTTACCGTACAATAAACTCCTTCTACCCTACAATGTCCCGATTAAATACAAGGCATGGATCTCGTGTCAAGCCTATCTAATTTAATCAATTGCTTACCATTTACTATGCGTAGTTCTATGCAAATTAGAAACTCCTTTCTAATTTCATTCACTCTGGCCAGAGATTCCTGAACTAGCATAAGTGGATCAGCCTTGAACATTCGCTTCCTTCACTGGAAGGGGTAGATCCTATATTGATCATACACTATCTTCGTGTACAAATTCCTATATCCAGTAGAGCCCTAATAATTGTCCCTGGAGACTAAGAACTAAACCAAAGCATAGTTCAATGTACACAAGATGACTATGATGACCTCAAGTCTAAGGATACTTGTACAACTATCACTATGTGAACAACTGCTGACACGTGAGTGAACTCCATCAGTTGTTCAGCTGTGCGAGTCATGTTCAGTGAACTTATTCTATAATAAGCACCTACATACTAGCTCTAATGTCACCACACAAATGTCTATGAGAACAGACATCCTTCATAATGAAGCAAGCATAGTATGTACCGATCTCTGCGGATTATTAATTACCAGTTAGTAATCCTACGACTAGGAACTATTTAAGTTTAGAGTTATCATCTTTTAGGTCTCACTATTATGATCTCATCATAATCCATAAAAAGCTTTACTCTAAACTATGGTATATCTTATTTAAACACTTAAATAGATAAAGCCCGTAATAAAAACAAAACAAGTCTTTTATTAATATCAATGAAATCAAAACAGATTACATAAAAAGTTATTCCTAAATCCTAATACATGATTGGACTTAGGACATATTCCTTTCAATCTCCTACTTGTACTAAAGCCAATCACTCTGGTATCTAATACCCATCTTGTCTTTATGACGATCAAAGTGACTTTCATAAAGTAGCTTTGTGAGTGGGTCTGCTATTTTGTTATGTGTGTCAACTCTAATTCAATACAATACAAGAAATGTTACCGCGCTCCCACTAACCTTTCGTAGACACATGGTTTATCTACGTTTTTGATAAAATCAAACTCTTTGATTGTCTCATCAAAACGAATGTTCCATCTTTCGAGAAGCCTGCTTTAAACCATATATGGTTCGCAGTAGCTTACACACTAGGCTTTCATTTCCTTTGGAAAGAAAACCATCTGGCTATATGCCAGATCTCATAGTCGTAGTAAGCTGCAATCGCAAGCAAAATCCGAACTGATTTTAACAGGGCTATAGGTAAAAAGTTTCATCAAAGTCAATCCATTGCCTTTGTTTGAATCCTTTTGCCAAAAGCCTGGCCTTAAAGGTCTCCACCTGGCCATCTGCTCTAATCATTCTTTTGTATCCCGTATACATAGATTTCATTCCGGATTTCATGGCACTATGCCATTTCTCTGAGTCAACACTACTCATAGCCTCATTATAGGTCACAGGGTCGTCATCATCAATGATCGATAACTCATTGCCATTCTCAATGACAAGGCCATATTACCTCTCAGGTTGGCGAGACACTCTCCCTGATCTATGAATGGGCTGTTCCACAAAAGGTTGTTCAGTCAGAACAGGTGTTTCCACTTGAACCGTAGTAGTTTGTGCTTCTTGAACTTTATCAAGTTCAATTTTGCTCCCACTGTTTCCTTCAAGGATAAACTCCTTTTCCAAGAAGGTAGCATGTCTGGAGACAAACACCCGATGATCGGTGTAAAAAGTAATACCCTAAAGTCTCTTTAGGATATCCCACAAAACTACATTTTACGGATCGATATTCCAGCTTATCTGGGTCAACTTTCTTGACATAAGCTGGACATCCCCAAATCTTAACGTGTTTAAGACTCGGTTTCCTTTCTTTCCATATCTCATACGAAGTTTGAGGAACAGATTTTGGAAGGTACCATATTCAGTAAATATGCTGAGGTTTCCAATGCATAACCCCATAGAAATACTGGAAGATTTGCATAGCTCATCATAGACCGAACTATGTCTAACAAAGTTCAATTTCTCCTTTCAGATACCAATCTGGAGGAGTCCACTGGGAGACTATACAATTTACCTTGAGATAATCTAGAAACACTCCATTAAAGTATTCACCACCTCAATCTAATCGAAGAATTATAATACTATGTTGGGTTTGTTTCTCCACTTCATACTTATATTCTTTGAACTTTTTAAAGGCCTCAGACTTGTGTTTCATCAAACACATATCCGAATCTAGATCTATCATCTATGAAAGTAATGAAGTATGAAAATCCACCCATGGCTTGCTTAGATATTGGTCCACATACATCTGTGTGTACCATTTCTAGCAAATTTGCAGTCCTCTCTCCATGTCTACTAAATGGAGACTGCAGTGCCACAATGAAGTGAGATTTTCATCATCCCTTTTCTTTTATTAGTTTGTTCAATCTGAAGTAAATTATGTCACATTTATATAGACCATTATTTAAAGTACCACGTCCATAAAGAATATTATCTCTAAGAATAGAACATTCATTATTCTCAATAATAAATGAAAATCCAGCCAAGTCTAACATGAGAATAATATTCCTCACAATCGAGGGAAAAAAATAACAATTATTTAAAACAATAGTCTTGCCCGTAGGCATATGTAAATGAAATAATTCTACATCTTCAGCAGCAACTCTTGCTCCATTTCCCATCAGTAGAATCACCTCCTCTTCCTCAAGAGTCCTACTTCTCCTTGGTCCCTGCAACAAATTGCAGATATGGGAACCACAGGCGGTATCTAATACCCAAGTAGAAATTTGATTTAATGACATATTCACTTCTATCATGAACATACCTGAATCAGAAGCGGTAGTCTCACTACCCTTCTTCTTCTTCAATTCTGCAAGGTAAACCTTGCAGTTCCTCTTCCAGTGCCCCACCTTATTACAGTGAAAGCAAACAACTTTGCTCTTGGGGTCTTCAGCTTTTGGTGGAACCGGCTTTTCTTCACCTACTTTCTTCTTCTTGGAAGAGTTCCTCTTCCTTTTCTTAGGATTGGAACCTTCACCAATTAGAAGAACAGAACTCTTCTTAGGGGGAAAATTCGATTCCGCAGTCTTCAACATGTTGTGGAGTTCAGGCAGGCTGACATCCAACTTATTCATGTGAAAGTTCACAACAAACTGCGAGAACGAACTCGGAAGCGATTGCAAGACCAAGTCTTGGCTCAGCTCCCCATCCATGGCAAAACCAAATTGTCCAAGACATTCAATCAAATTGATCATCTTAAGTACATGGTCATTCACAGATGTTCCCTCAGACATCCTACAACTGAACAGCTCCTTCGATATCTCATATCGAGCTGTCCTCCCCGCCACATCATACAACTCTTGTAGATGCATGAGGATAGTGTGAGCATCCATATGCTCATGTTGCTTCTGTAGCTCAATGTTCATGGAAGCTAGCATGATGCATTGAGCAACATTTGTATCATCTATCCACTTACGATACACAACATGTTCATCATTATGTGCATCACTAGCAGGTTCAGTAGGCTTAGGTGAGTTAATCACGTATTCCAGCTTCTCAATCCTGAGAACAATTCTCAAGTTTTGAAGCCAGTCAGCATAATTAGGACCAGTCAATTTGTGAGCATCCAGTATGCTCCTGAGTGATAGTGCAGAAGACATAATGTATATTGTAAATCTGTAAATGATAAACACATAACAACACTTAGCAAATATTCGATTTCATTTTAAAAACATTATATGAATCGGGTCTTTATTCATAAGTGGCTCCCACTAGTTTACCTAATTTATTCAACCCCCTTCGTGAAAAATTATGCATTCATAATGCTAGTGGGAATAGGGATCCTACATTCCATTACACAACCCCGGCTGTGGCACGAAACGCAATGTAATGTTCAATAGGCAGACAACTCTTGTCAATTACATCTAATGTTATTCCCTAATCAAACTTTAGCCTCTTGAATAATTGAGTCACGGCTGTGGCACGACAAACTCAATATTCTAAGTCAAGTCTAACCCAACATTCCGTACAGTTGAATCAGTCCCCAAAGGCCCACGGCTGTGGCACGTAACGACCTTTAGATTCTTATTCAATGTACACATGTCTATGTAATAGACAAGTATTTCTTACTTCGAAATCAAAGCCCTCGGCTGTGGCACGAAACGACAATGATTTAAAAATAAGAACTACTTTTCTATCATGTTGGAAGGCTATGATCGACACAAGCCCGTTGTGTCATTGGCCAATTACTACTTGATATTATTTAATTTTAGAGGGATTATATTACGTTACAATCATAATCATATTATAAAGAGATTCTTCCTTTTAAATTAAATATTTCAAATCAATAATCAATAATCAGATGATTCCCAGATCGGGTGGAGCATTGTCAAGAGGCGTCACTTAATAACCCTTTCTTACAGATATAAATCTGTTGTTGACAGAATCATCCTTTCTCTCATATCGAAAATTCATATTCAATTAAGTGTTTCATAAACACAAGAATCTCATGATTGTATTCATAATATTGTTATTAAGGTTATGAAACAATTTCACTATACTAGGTTGTCTAACAAACGCCTTATGTTCATTTAAGTTCACCTAAATCTATCATCACATGATAAACTAAGCATATATCACATATATAAACATGAATAAACATCAAGGTAGGCATGTTACATCATCTAGCACATTAGTCTAAGCATTATACATCTCTATATATCACATTAAGCATTTAAAAGCAATTAAAACAGTCAAAAACAGCTTTAAAACACTTCATGGAAATATAAACAGTTCAAAACTTTTATATAAACTAAAATTGATCACTCCATTAGATCCGTCTCAGAAAAATGAATCCAACGGTATATTGCACGCCTAAAACGGAGTTACGAAACTCCCAGAAAATCAATTTTAATGTAAACAGTCGGGCTGTAACGCATTACAGGAACGCGTTACAAGCCCTGTAACGCATTCCGGTGATGCGTTACAACCCTTTTAACCCATAAAAAGGTGTAACACATTCCGTGAATGCGCCACAGGGTGTAACGCATTCCCGGAATGCGCGACACCCCCCCCTTTTTTTTCTTGCAGCAGCCGCCTTTTGCTTTCCTCGGAAAACGAGCCGCCTGACACCACTGTTCTTTGTCTGCTTCTTGCTTTGCTTTACACCGTGCAGAACAAACAGACAATAGAAATATATATATATATACTATATATACATATATTTCTACTTATTAAATTACGAATTTAATTGTAAGAACTTCAAAAATTCATAATAAAAAATCTATACATCATAAAATTATGAAAAAAATACCCAGACGATCTACAACACTTGTAGAACCCAGATCAACATTCAAAATTATTCTGAGAAACGATTTTTCATCAGACAAAATTAATCCATGATATAACTTGTAAAAATCATAATTAATTCATACAAGCACATAAAATTCTGAAATTTTTACCACAGATCTATATGCATACAACTGATAAGTGGATTTTATATCCACTTGGAATGCTTTATTACAAGCTTAAATTGGTGTTTTGGACTCAAGTTGTTGGTATTTTGATGTGTTTTTGTGTTAATGCATTTCAGGTATCAGTTATATGAAGAAAAGAGATTTTAAAGGAAATATGATGAAAAGTGATCAGAATTGGAAGCCAAGGCCTTTGTCAATTTGTAGAGAATCTCAATAGCTTCGCGTGGGCAGTTGAATCGCCTAATTCTGACGAGTAGAACTCAAGTTATGGTCAAAACAAGATTCATCAGAATATTTTTCCAGTCAGTAGCTGAGCGCCCGCTCAGCAGAGCTGAGCGCCCGCTCAGAGAGCCCGCTCAGGAGAGCTGAGCGGCCGCTCAGGGCGCGGCTGGTCGCTGATTTTGCTGAAAAAGCCTTTTTTGAGTGGAATTTGACGATTTTAAGGGTCCAGGTCCACTAGGGGCGTATATATACTTAAAAAAAAGGGGGTTTCATCATCCGGGAAGATTGGGATACCAAGGAGAAGACCTAGAAGCACAGAACAACTCCGAAAAAGAAGATCTTGTTTTCAACTTGTGATTCTTTGAATTAGTTGTAACTTTGGATGCTCGTTTTCGTTCTTGTTGAACCTAGATCTCGTTTATTCGTACTTTGATTATTATTTAGTTTATTAAGACCTTGTTTATACCATGCTTTTATTGGAACCCATGGTGACGATGAGTTCGATTATGGGCTAATCGTTGTCATGGGATTCTAGCGGATTTACTTATGGATTTCAATAATTAATTATTTCGATATCTTGGTGTGTGGTGATTGTATGATATCCTAGTATTGGTTGTGCTTATTCGTCTTATGTGCGTAGCTAACATATAAGATAGCGTGTTAATCTCTATTGAAGCGACAGTGAATATAGAGGTTTAGAACTTGCCATGCTAGCATAGGTTCATGTATGTGTATACATGATTCGTAGGTAACTCGAACCGTTTTACTTGCCCTATGTAATCAAGATAGATAACTTGTTCTTAAACCGTTATGTTGTCAAATTCTATAGACTTATAGGGTCTCAATATAATTGGTGCCTATTCAGCTTCTATCTCTTTTGTGGATGTCTGGTAGAATGGTAATCGTGCAACGAAAGTTGGCATTTATCAGTTTCGTGTTATCTGATTAGTGTCATCACCATCACATGTTAAGGTTAAGAATGAAAAGGCTATTGAATGAAGTAGTAATGAAGTTAGGATCCCATGTTTATCATATATAGTAATTCAACCTCAATTCTCTTAGTTAATGTTATTTAGTATAATCTCTTAGTTTAATAAAAACCCAATTTGTTATTTGTCTTAGCATTGAGCGATAACCATACATTGTTGCATAGGTGCATAAATTGAACTTAACCTAAACCAGTCTCTGTGGGAATGAATCTGATTTATATCTTATACTACTTGTGAATGCGTATACTTGCGTGAATATTAGCGCGTGTTTTCGCCCTAACAAGTTTTTGGCGCCGCTGCCGAGGACTCGGTGTTAATTTTTAGTTTATGTGTTTGTCATCAGTGGTTGTTAAAGTTCAGTGACTCAGATTCTTTTACTTTCACGGTTTACTTGTTTGTGTTTCAGGTACTCATTACAATGGGAGATCCAGTAGCACGAACGAGAGCCTTGATGGAGTTTTCTCAACCCAAGATCAATGACATTCAATCTAGCATTGTCAGGCCAGCTATCACAGCTAATACCTTTGAGATCAAGCCTGGCATAATTCAATGGGTACAGACTTCAGTCCAGTTTGGGGGTTCTCCAATGGAAGATCCCAATACGCACATTAGGGATTTCATTGAGATCTGCGACACCTTCAAGTTCAACGGTGTTTCTGAAGATGCTGTGAAGCTGAGACTATTCCCATTCTCTTTGAGGGACAAGGCTAAGAGCTGGTTACACTCTCTACCAGCTGGTTCGATTACTACTTGGGAAGATCTTGCTCAGAATTTTCTTACTAAATTCTTCCCTATGGCGAAGACAGCTGCAATGAGGAACGCTATTACTCAATTTATGTAGCAAACGGGAGAATCGTTATGTGAAGCTTGGGAGCGCTACAAGGAGATGCTTAGGAAGTGTCCTCATCATGGAATTCCTGATTGGATGATCATCACTTCTTTTTATAATGGGTTGGGAGCACAGTCCAGACCCATGCTCGATGCAGCATCAGGCGGAGCATTTTGGGCAAAGAGCTATAAGGAAGCTTATGATCTAATTGAACTGATAGCTGCTAATGAATATCAGTATCCAACCCAGAGATGTCCACAGGGCAAGGTAGCAGGAGTACTTGAGGTGGATACAGAGATGGCTATCACTGCTCAACTAAAGGCGTTGTCTATGAAGATCGATTCTCTGGCTAACTATGATGTTAAGCAGATAATTAGTGTTTGTGAGCTGTGTGCAGGTCCGCATGTGACAGAGCAATGCGCTATATCTGCGACTCAGCTCAGTTTGTGAGCAACTTTCAGAGATCGCAACAACCAGTTCCAGACACTTATCATCCTGACAACTGGAATAATCCTAACTTCAGCTGGAGCAACAATCAGAATGTGATGCAACAGCCGTTCCAGCCGTTTAGAAATAAGCTGTTCAACTCTCTTGGTTTTCAGCAACAACTCCAACTTCAATAACAAACTCATGATGCAGGTCTATTTTCGAATGAAAAATCTGAATTAGAGGAGTTGAGGCTTATGTGCAAAAACCAGGCTCTTATATGCCAAAGCCAAGCTGTTTCTATCAAGACTCTGGAGAACCAAATAGGGCAAATTGCTAATGCCTTATTGAATCGGCCACCAGGAATGCTTCCTAGTGATACAGAAGCCAATCCAGGAAAGAGGGAAGTTGAAGAACATGTGAACGCCATCACCTTAAGGTCTGAAAAGGTCGCAAGCCCCCAAATTCAGCAAGACAAAGAGCCTGAAAAATCTCAAGATTCAGAAAATGCAGTTATGGCTGAAGAAGATGTGCAGAAGGAAGTAGAGGTGGAACCAAGGAAGACTACTGTGGAACACACTCCTCCTGAGGGTAATACAGGGGAGAAACAGATTTATCCTCCACCTCCCTTTCCTAAAAGGCTGCAGAAGAAAAAGCTGGATAAGCAGTTTGAGAAGTTTCTGGAGGTGTTCAAGAAACTTCATATCAACATACCTTTCGCTGAAGCTCTTGAGCAGATGCCTAGCTATGCGAGGTTTATGAAAGGTATTCTCTCTCGGAAAGTGAAGCTCGATGACTTAGAGACCGTTGCTCTAACGGAGGAATGCAGTGCTGTGCTGCAACAGAAGTTGCCTTCGAAGCTTAAAGATCCTGGAAGCTTCACTATTCCTTGCACCATCGGAAACTTGTCGTTCGACAAGTGTTTATGTGATTTAGGAGCTAGCATCAATCTGATGCCCTTATCTATCTTCAAGAAGCTTGGTCTGCCTGAGCCGAAACCAACATACATGTCATTGCAACTAGCTGACCGTTCCATCACTTATCCACGAGGTATAGTGGAGGATGTCTTGGTCAAGGTGGATAAACTCTTCTTACCTGCTGACTTTGTAATTCTTGATTTCGAGGAAGATAAGAAAATTCCCATTATCTTGGGAAGACCATTCTTGGCTACAGGCCGAACTATGATCGATGTGCAAAAAGGAGACCTTTCGATGAAGGTTTACGATCAAAAGGTCACTTTTAATGTGTTCAAGGCAATAAAGTTACCCACAGAAAAAGAAGAGTGCTTTAAAATAGAGCGGGTCGACTCAGTTTTTGAAGATGAAGGAGGAGTAGAGCAACTACAGGTTTTGAATGTACCTCCGTAGGAGAAGAAGTTGGATATGCCATTCGATTCTCTTGGGTTAGCAAAGCTGAAAATATCTCAGGAGCGTTTTGAACCATTTACTCAAGAAGCTCCCATACTTGAGCTCAACCGACAGCCAGATCACTTGAGTTATTCATTCTTAGGTGCACCCCCTGACAAGGGGTTGGGATATATCTTTGATGATGTAGAGGGTAGCCGAACGAATCCTCCAGTGCCTATAGAGGGTTCTTCTCATGTGCAGCAGGTAGTTGATAGGACTGGTGTTGGTGATGAGCAGTACAGGCGAGTAATTAGGCGTATGGAGGTCATGCACGACATTCACCGTCATTTTGCTGAAGATTTGACACACGCTTTCGGTATCATTTTCCGAGACACTAGTGGCGAGGTTGATTGGCCACCTGATCCTCCACCCGATGAGGGTGATTCTCCCGCTAATTAGGTATGCCTGAAATTCTTATTATTACCTTCAATGAGGACATTGAAAATTTTAAGTTTGGGGGTGATAATGTAAGGATTAGTAGTGTGTGTCCATATAGATTCATATAGATTCATGTTGCATGTTTAGTTGTAGTTCATTCATATTTTTGTATGATTGTTCATTTAGGACATATTTGTTTATTTTTATGTAATTTCATATAGTTGCATTTTCATGCATATTTAGCATGATCCCTTAAGATGAACTATGATATTTGATAAGTTGATGTTGATTTCAGTGTGGTGATGACGAATAGAGGGATGTTTAAGTCCTAATGAATTGATTTGCATGCCAGAAACAAATATTTTCACAAAGTCTTATAGGGTTGCTTTTGATCTAGATCATGATCATACTTGTTTGTTGTTGAGATTTAATCACTTGGTTATATTTAGAATTTGTGATCTTCTCGTAGTGACGTAAAAATACTGATTCTTTTTATCTGGAGAAAAACTTGGATTTCATTGCTAGTTGTTGTAAGGCTAGGTGTCAAATCGCTAGTAGCCGGCTCATATTTTTATGAGTAGTCTAGGGTTGAATGAGATGGAGCGAAACGCACTCATTCAGAAATTGTTGAAAAAAAAAGAAAAGAGAAAAAAAAAGAAAAAAAAGAAAGAAAAAAGTATGTGTTTATGCATAATTGATCAAGAGTGAGCTCTTTAATACTCGAGTTATTAAGTTTTAGGGGACTTTGTGCCTAGTGACCTAAGGCTTTTATAGTCTGGGATCCACTAACCTAACGCTCGCTACATGGGTATTATTGTATAAGTCTTTTGGGACCTCATTCATTGCACGATCAAATAAGTATCTTTGTTATGTGTTCAATAATAGTGTGAATCCTTGTATAACTCTAGTAGAAAGGAGGTGTTGTGAGTCATAATACGTTTATTGTCTATTCTGTTTATAAACTTTTGATTGTTTCGATGATAGATAAGTTATGGTTATTGATCTAGTATCGAGAGTATATCTGTTAAGCATCCACACACGCACGTTTCTGGTTTGTGAGTTGGTTTGTGGGATTTATTTGAACTCTGTTTCAAGTTATTGCATTCTTAGAGGCATTGGTTTATTCATTTGGTTATGGTTATTCTGAGGGGATCGATTGCATTATCATTTAGTTGCATTCACATAGTTGCATTCATGCATTAGGTTTATTTTGTAGTTTTGAGTCTGTTTATGCTTGAGGACAAGCATCGATTCAAGTTTGGGGGTGTGATAAGTGGATTTTATATCCACTTGGAATGCTTTATTACAAGCTTAAATTGGTGTTTTGGACTCAAGTTGTTGGTATTTTGATGTGTTTTTGTGTTAATGCATTTCAGGTATTAGTTATATGAAGAAGAGAGCTTTTAAAGGAAATATGATGAAAAGTGATCAGAATTGGAAGCCAAGGCCATTGTCAAGTTGTAGAGAATCTCAATAGCTTTGTGTGGGCAGTTGAATCGCCTAATTCTGACGAGTAGAACTCAAGTTATGGTCAAAACAAGATTCATCAGAATATTTTTCCAGTCAGTAGCTGAGCGGCCGCTCAGGGCGCGGCTGGTCGCTGATTTCGCTGAAAAAGCTTTTTTTGAGTGGAATTTGACGATTTTAAGGGTCCAGGTCCACTAGGGGCGTATATATACTTAAAAAAAGGGTTTTCATCATCCGGGAAGATTGGGATACCAAGGAGAAGACCTAGAAGCACAGAACAACTCCGAAAAAGAAGATCTTGTTTTCAACTTGTGATTCTTTGAATTAGTTGTAACTTTGGATGCTCGTTTTCGTTCTTGTTGAACCTAGATCTCGTGTATTCGTGCTTTGATTATTATTTAGTTTATTAAGACCTTGTTTATACCATGCTTTCATTGGAACCCATGGTGACGATGAGTTCGATTATGGGCTAATCGTTGTCATGGGATTCTAGCGGATTTACTTATGGATTTCAATAATTAATTGTTTCGATATCTTGGTGTGTGGTGATTGTATGATATCCTAGTATTGATTGTGCTTATTCGTCTTATGTGCGTAGCTAACATATAAGATAGCGTGTTAATCTCTATTGAAGCGACAGTGAATATAGAGGTTTAGAACTTGCCATGCTAGCATAGGTTCATGTATGTGTATACATGATTCGTAGGTAACTCTAACCGTTTTACTTGCCCTATGTAATCAAGATAGATAACTTGTTCTTAAACCGTTATGTTGTCAAATTCTATAGACATATAGGGTCTCAATATAATTGGTGCCTATTCAGCTTCTATCTCTTTTGTGGATGTCTGGTAGAATGGTAATCGTGCAACGAAAGTTGGCATTTATCAGTTTTGTGTTATCTAATTAGTGTCATCACCATCACATGTTAAGGTTAAGAATGAAAAGGCTATTGAATGAAGTAGTAATGAAGTTAGGATCCCATGTTTATCATATATAATAATTCAACCTCAATTCTCTTAGTTAATGTTATTTAGTATAATCTCTTAGTTTAATAAAAACCCAATTTGTTATTTGTCTTAGCATTGAGCGATAACCATACATTGTTGCATAGGTGCATAAATTGAACTTAACCTAAACCAGTCTCTGTGGGAACGAATCTGATTTATATCTTATACTACTTGTGAACGCGTATACTTGCGTGAATATTAGCGCGTGTTTTCGCCCTAACAACAACCTATGCTCTGATACCATTATTGGATTTTAATCGCAGCGGGCATGGCAAAACACTTTTACACATATAAAATCCAAATAATAGCATATAAATCGTGGTAAAAACATAGGGATCGAATCTAACCTTTAAAATAATTCGGAGACAACGATCAGAGATCCTTAGCAGTTGCTCCTCAAGTGTGAAGCACTCCACCGGTATCCACCAAGAAAACGATGTTAAGGAGGTGGAGAGAAT
This sequence comes from Apium graveolens, assembly GCF_009905375.1. Lineage (NCBI taxonomy): Eukaryota > Viridiplantae > Streptophyta > Magnoliopsida > Apiales > Apiaceae > Apium > Apium graveolens. Next base: position 215,025,716 of record NC_133652.1, read on the forward strand.
TGGGTTTTCCAAACTTTTTGGGTTTTTGGGGTTCGAATAAAAATATGGTCTATAATAGTATATTTATAGACAAAATTTTCAGCTGAAATTTTCCCATAAATATTATTATTATTATCCCATTTATTATTCTCATTAATAATTAAAACACCTTTTAATTATTAATCCTTTTTCTAAACACTTTAGAAATAATTCTCTCTCTTGATTTAATTTCCAAAAATTAAATCCTTAATTAATAATATTAAGAACTTTTCTTAATTAATTTATAATCAATTAAATCTCATTTAATCAATTATTAAATTTTCCAATTAATTATTATTTCATAAATAAATAATTATTAGCCATTATTAATTAATTCCTCCACCATTAAATCATTCTCTTTTTATGGTGTGACCCTGTAGGTTCAATATTAAGCCGGTAGTAGAAATAAATAATAATAAAACTATTTTATCATTATTTATATAAATTCTCTAATTTATTAAATATGATTAATTAATTAATCACATTTATTCTACATCGTGAGGGATACTTCTCAGCATATCGCGACTATCCGGATAATATGAATTCACTGCTTAGAATACCAAGAACCTATTCAGTGAATAGTTACCGTACAATAAACTCCTTCTACCCTACAATGTCCCGATTAAATATAAGGCATGGCTCTCGTGTCAAGCCTATCTAATTTAATCACTTGCTTACCATTTACTATGCGTAGTTCTATGCAAATTAGAAACTCCTTTCTAATTTCATTCACTCTGGCCAGAGATTCCTGAACTAGCATAAGTGGATCAACCTTGAACATTCGCTTCCTTCACTGGAAGGGGTAGATCCTATATTGATCATACACTATCTTCGTGTACAAATTCCTATACCCAGTAGAGCCCTAATAATTGCCCCTGGAGACTAAGAACTAAACCAAAGCATAGTTCAGTGTACACAAGATGACTATGATGACCTCAAGTCTAAGGATACTTGTACAACTATCACTATGTGAATAACTGCTGACACGTGAGTGAACTCCATCAGTTGTTCAGCTGTGCGAGTCATGTTCAGTGAACTTATTCTATAATAAGCACCTACATACTAGCTATAGTGTCACCACACAAATGTCTATGAGAACAGACATCCTTCATAATGAAGCAAGCATAGTATGTACCGATCTCTGCGGATTATTAATTACCAGTTAGTAATCCTATGACCAGGAACTATTTAAGTTTAGAGTTATCATCTTTTAGGTCTCACTATTATGATCTCATCATAATCCATAAAAAGCTTTACTCTAAACTATGGTATATCTTATTTAAACACTTAAATAGATAAAGCCCGTAATAAAAACAAAACAAGTCTTTTATTAATATCAATGAAATCAAAACAAATTACATAAAAAGTTATTCCTAAATCCTAATACATGATTGGACTTAGGACATATTCCTTTCAGCTTGGATCCTTTGGCCTTATTAAGTTTGTTAACATTTGCAGCGGATTTAGCATCAGAGTTTATGTTAACATTTTTCTTATCAGAATTTACACTATCATACTTTGAATCAGAACTTACACTAGAAGGAACAATGGAAACTTTCTTTAAAGAAGGTTTTATTTGATAATAATCATAGTACAAACTATGATATTCCTTACAAGTATAAATGGAATGCCATAAACTACCACAATGAAAACAAGGATTTTGTGGCTTATATCTAACAGACTGACTCTTAACTCCTGACTTTGAAGGTAAGGAGTTTATTTTCTTATTCTTCCTGCAAAAAGAAGCCAGATGGTTAGAACTTCCACAGTTATGACACATTTTTCTAGGAGCTTCAGGAACAGGCTTATAATCATTGCTTTTATTCACTCCTTCCTTTCAATTCCTATTTTTCCTAGGTGATTTCACCTTGTTTGCATTCTTAACATCTTTCAGCTTATACTTAAGCTGCTTCTTAGTCATTAAGCCTATGTTTACTTCAGCTGTCTTTTCCTGTTTTAGTTTGTCAGAAGTTAATTCCTTTTTAACTTCTGATTTTTCATTTTCAGACTTTACAGCTACAAACTTGACAGGTTTTAACTTTGGCTTTTGTTTAACAACTACAGGCTTAATACCTTCAGTTCCTTTATCATTCTTATCCTCTCCATAACCTAAGCCCTCTTTCCAGTTTTCACTACTTAACAAATTCTGAGTTATTCTGCCAGAGTTAGTCCAAGTCCTGATAACCTCTCTTTCCTTTTCTAACTCAATTTTTAGAGATTCATTCATTTTTAGCACTTCAACCCTAACATAAAAAGCATCATATCTATCTTTCTGAGTTTGATGGAACATAACTAACTCCTTTTCTAAGAAATCATTTCTTTTCTTAAAAGCAAGATTTTCAGAAGTTAATCTTTCACATGTTAAAGTTTGATCTCTATAACTAACAAACATGGTTTTAAGATATCTTCTCAACTCATTTATATCATCAGTATGAAAGACATAAGTAGTTTGAAGTACCTTTGATTCAGTAGCTCCAGGACTGCTTTCAGCACTTGCCTTATCAGCATTTGCCATCAAGGTATAATTCTCCTCACTTTCAGAATCTAAGCTGTCTGTCCAGCTTTTCTTCTTTGTGACAATAGCCTTGCCTTTGTCACTCTTCACTTTCTTGCAATCAGGAGATATGTGGCCTTTCTCACCACAGTTGTAGCATTTGACATTTGTATAATCTCCTCTGTCAGACTTTCCTTCTCTACTTTCAGATCTTCTGAAATTCTTCTTATCAGAACTTGTGCCTTTCCTGGAAAACTTATTTCCCTTCCTGAACTTCCTGTATGCAATCTTTGTGATCCCTTTCACCATAAGAGCACACAGCTTCATCATCTCCTCATCAGCATCCGTCTCAGGCAAGCTTTCAGATTCTGAGTCATCATCACTTTCAGAATTTGATGACTCAGTATCAGACTTTATGAAGAGAGCTTTACCCTTGTCTTTCCTTAAGGTAGCTGCCTTGGGGGATTCTTCTTCAGCCTTAAGAGCAACTGTCCTTGAATTTCCACCTTTCCTCTTGCTTCTTTGTTCCATCTCAAGTTCATGAGTCTTGAGCATTCCATAAATTTCATCAAGAGTTGTTTCATCAAGATTGTAGTTGTCTCTTATTGTTGTCGCCTTCAAATCCCAGCATTTAGGAATAGCTAACAGGAATTTAAGGTTTGAATCTTCAAGATCATACTGCTTATCAACCAGTGACAGATCATTCAATAGTTTGACAAATCTATCATACAAATCAGTCAATGACTCATTAGCCTTTGAGTCAAAGTGTTCATACTCTTGAGTGAGCATTGTCTTCCTGTTCTTCTTAATCGTATCAGTTCCTTGACACCTTGTTTCCAGAGCATCCCATATCTCCTTTGCAGTCTTGCAGTTTATTACCCTGTTTGACATTACATTATCAATGGCTCTATGCAGTAAGTTTCGTACCTTAGCATCCTTAGCAATTGATGCGATATCTTCAGCAGTGTAATCACTCTTCTCCTTTGGTACAGTCTTTGCTGCTTCACATGCAACTGCAACAGCGAGCTTGGTTGGTTTGTGAGGTCATTCCTTGATTTATTCAAGATATTCTTGATCTGTAGCTTCCAGAAACATGGTCATCCTCACCTTCCATATGGCATATTCAGATGGTCTCAATATGGGAACTCTGATGGTCTCATACCGGCTTTGAATTTGTGTCTTTGGAGGTTCTTCAGTTTTGGTGGGCTTATTTGGAGTTTCTGTATCAGACATGATTGTGTTTGGATCTTAAACTGTTTGTGTGTTAACAGACAGGCTCTGATAACACTTGTTAGGTCACACACACACTATAGAGGGGGTGAATACAATGTATAGTACAATCAAATCGATCTTTAATAACTAAAGTAACAGAAAACAAACTTTATTGAAACAATAAACTCTGTTACAGTATGGAACTGTTACCTCTCAGTGATGAACAAATATCACGAGAGCTGCTAGGGTTACAATGAATAATCTTCTCGAATATGATAACACTTATAGTATAAACCCTATGTCTGTGTTTATATACTACACAGTTACAAGATAATCGCTAATTGATATGGAATATAATTCTGCTTCCTAAAATATATCAATCAGATATCTTTTCTTCCAAGTATTCTATTCTTCATAGAATTCCTTCTTCATGCATATCTCTTCTTATGTTTGTCTCGATCTTCTTTCCTTTAAACAGCTGCTGTCCTTATCTAAACGTCCTTCAGTACTTAAGTTCTGATATCCATCTTCTGATGATTATCTCCTGATAATATAAGTACTGGTATCCTTAAGTCCTGACTTCCAGTAAGTACTGATTTATCCTGTTTAAGTAAGATCTGAAAACTAAACATAAATCATATTAGCCATGACATTATCAAATATATCTAACATTGTCACCTCTAAAATCCAAATCTCTAGTCAAAGCTCAATCTAAAGTTAACAAGGGAGATTACATGTACTTGTGTGATATCAAGGAATTCTATGATCTAAATCTCTATCTAGATGAACTAGAAGAAGTGAGAGGGATTGATGCATACAGAAATCTACCTGAAAGGTTAGTTTTCAAGTACAAGGGAGGAAAGGAAATTTAATGGCCACTTCACAGGATCCTTCAAGAAAGCCAAGCTGTACTGATAAAGGTTTATTCATCTTTCAAGAAGAACTTTGGGTTTAATGTAACTGCAAGAAGACTGGTTTTAAAGAAGATTGAAGAACTGAGGAGTATTAGAGCCAAAGATGCATTCCCAAAGACTCTAATTATTCCTTTCACAGGGAGAACAGTGCATCTAAGGCCCTACTAGCTGATGGAGTTCATGAATGACAAATGAGTTAGAAGATTTTTCAGATTAGAAGACCAATTGAGCATCTCTAGCAATGAGACTCTATTGGATATGCAACAAAAGCTAAATCTCTCAGAATCTAATGAACTGGAATTCCACAGACAGCTCCAAAATCAGATAGAAGAAAACAACAGAAAGCTTGGAAAGAGATCCAGACCTTCAAGGAACTAGATAAATCTGCTCAGGCTAGAGGAGCACCTTGAAAATGACTGTGAGCTAAACTTTGTACGTTTTTTCTAAATGAAGCACTTTACAGTTTTACCTACTTACTTTCAAAGTTGTATTTTTAGGGTGTTTTGTTATCATCAAGTTTCTCTTAATTTATGGCTACAATTCCAGTAGACATAAATTGGGGGAGATTGTTGTGTATTTGTTGTGTACTTGATGATTTCATTAACAAAACACCTTGGTAGATTTTACTTAGTGAAAAATGTAGCACTCGACGGATAAGGATTATAGTCCCGACGGATGAATCAATATAGTCCCAACGGATGATGATTTATTATCCATCCAGTGAGTAGCTTATGTAACAATAAGTCAGTAGCACATTTCTGCATACACATTGTTTAGATTCTGTAAGTAGTACTCAAGTCATGTTGACTTTAACTAGATATGCAGAATAGTTTGATTAATTGTACACAGATGATGTCTTATAATTCTGCATAAATGAAATGAAGTCAAGTGCCAGATTGCTACCCGGCGGATAAACAACAATGCCATTCGACGGATGATCAACAAGACAACCCGGCGGATGATCATGAACTCGACGGATGATCATGAACTCGACGGATAAAGAATTAAAACATCTGTTCACAGTGACAACACAGTCACATGCGTCGAGTGTATGCAAATGGAATGTGGAAGCCTATTCAACTGGGTTTTAGAGAACAAAGAAGCATTACCATTTCCATGCTATTATGAAGATATTCAAAGATGCTGGAAAAGAGTAATGGAGTAGCATACTATTAGACTTGATAGTTTTTATTTTATTATCCTGTCTTATTACTTTGTAATCTTGGTGATATATAAACCAAGAAGTAGCAAATAGAACAACTAACTAAGCAACCAAGAGAGAAACATTTGTAAGCTGTATTCTTAGTATTTCTCTACAATCTTAGTTGTTGACAATTTGTAAGCAGTTGTGAGCTAATTGCTACACAGAGTTCTCTTGATATATTATATATCTCTGGTGGATACATTCAAATCCACCCAGAAAGTTTTTAAAGACTTGTGTTTTTAATTACTTGTGTTTTGATTCATTTCAAGTTATTATTCCGTACTCTGCAAATCAATTCATACTGATATATATATTTAAGTTAGAACAATTTTATTTATGAAAAAGTTTCAAGAATTCCATTCAACCCCCCTTATGTAATTCTTGTTGTATTGTTAAGGGACTAAAATAATATCTATATGATATACGCCATATTAGGTAAGATAAGGAAAATTATTATATATGAAATATCAGCTATTAAAACAAAGTATGGGACGTATAACTTTTGTTATAAAAGCATTTAACCCGCAATAAAATACCCAGAAATACCTCGAACTATATGGAACATATACATCATATAACATCTAAAATTTTATGGCTAATTACACTTAATGATATTATAAAACACATATTACACATTTATTATGGTATCAAACAGTCATAATTTTAGTCATTACATCCTTCCCCCCTTAAAAGGATTTTGTCGTCAGAATCTCGCTAAGAAAATAACTGGGGATACTTTTCTAACATTTCACTTTCAAGCTCCCAATTTGACTCCTCAACCATAGGATTTCTCCACAAGACTCGTACTAATGGTACTGACTTATTTCTCAATACTCTCTCCTACCGATCTAGAATTCTTATTGGTTGATCAAAATAAGACAAATCAGCTTGAATCTCTATCGGCTCGTACTCTATCACATGCCTCAAATCCGGATTATACATCTTAAGCATTGACACATGAAATACATTACGAATATGTTGCATATGAGGTGGTAAGGCTAACTCATATGCTACCTTTCTTACTCTCTTCAATATCTCAAATAGACCAACGTAATGCGACTTGAGTTTGCCCTTCTTGTCAAATCTGGTCAATCCCTTCCATGGTGATATCTTCAATAATACAGGTTCTCCCTCATTGAAATCCACATCCTTTCTGTCTTGATCCGCATATTTCTGTTGTCAATTTTGCGCTGCTTCTAGTCACTTTTGAATAAGTTCCACTTTTTTTTTAGTTTGCTGGATCAATTCTAGACCTAGAATCTTATGTTCACCAACTTCATCCTAGCATATTGGAGATCTGCACTTCCTCTCGTATAAGGCTTCTTAAGGTGGCATTCCAATTCTTGCATGATAGCTGTTGTTGTAAGAAAATTCTATTAACGGTAACTGTTCATCCCAATTGCCTTCAAAGTCCAATACACATACTCCTAGCATATCTTCGATTATTTGGATTATTTTTTCGCTTTGTCCGTCCATCTGTGCATGTTATGCGGTGCTCATATTTAACTTGGTGCCCAAGCATTCTTGGAATTGTCTCCGGAATCTGAAATTGAAACGAGGATCTCGATCGGAAACGATTGATACAGGAACTCTATGTCTATTAGATATATTTGAGATGTCATGTCTAAAATGTTTCATGTTTAGTTTTCAGATCTTAACAAACAGGACATATCAGGACTTACTAAAATCAGGACTTACTGGAAGTCAGAACTTAATATCAGAACTTAAGGTCATATCAGAACTTAAGTGCGGGAAGACTTTCATATAAGGAAGGAAGCTGATTTACAGTAGAAGATCGAGACTAAAACAAAAGAAGATATGCATAGAAGACTGAAAGACTTGTAGAAGATATCTGATTGATATATTTTAGGAGACAGAATTATATTCCATATCAATTAGAAGTTATCATGTAACTGTGTACTATATAAACACAGACTTAGGGTTTACACTATATGTGTTATCATTATCGAGAAGATTATACATTATAACCTAGCAGCTCTTAGTGATATTTGTTCATCACTGAGAGAGAATAACAGTTCATATTGTAATAGAGTTTATTTAATATACTTGATCTTTGTTACATACTTGTGTTAAATCGATTTGATTGTATAAACACTGTATTCAACCCCCTTTTACAGTGTTGTGTGACCTAACAATTGGTATCAGAGCTTATCTGTTAACACACATACAGTAAAGATCCAAACAATCATGTCTGAAGAAGCACAAACTCCAACCAAGCCCACCAAATCTGAAGAAACTCAAAAGACTCAAACCCACAATCGATATGGACTATTAGGGTTCCCATATTGAGACCTTCTGAGTATCCCATATAGAAAGTGAAGATGGCTATGTTTCTGGAAGCTACAGATCCAGAATACCTTGATAGAATTAATAAAGGACCACATAAGCCTACCAAGATCTCTGTTGTAGTTGTTGATCAACAAGTAAAGACCAAACCAAAGGAGAAATGTGAGTACACAGCTGAAGACATCTCATCTATTGCCAAGGATGCAGGGGTAAGGCATTTGCTGCATAGTGCCATTGAAATTGTGTGCTCTTATGGTGAAGGGTATCACAAAGATAGCCTACAGGAAATTCAGAAAAGGCAAGAAGTTTTCCAGTAAAGTCTGATGCAAAGTCTGATATAAGTTCTGATAAACAACATGTTAGCATAAACTCTGAAATTAAATCCGCTGCAAATGGTAACAAACTTAAAAAGGCCAAAGGATCCAAGCAAGTCTGGGTCCTTAAAACTAACCATTAGTGGTCTTTGTGATTGCAGGGCAACAGAAAAAACATCCTTGTGCTGGACAGTGGATGTTCAGGACATATGACTGGAAATAAAGCCCTGTTATCAGACTTTGTGGAGAAAGTTGGCCCAAGAGTTTCTTATGGAGATGGAAACATGGGAAAAACTATGGGATATGGCAATATCAATCTTGGAAATGTCATCATTGAAACAGTAGCTCTTGTCTCAGGACTTAAACACAATTTGTTAAGTGTGAGTCAAATCTGTGACAGAGGTTATAATGTGGATTTCTTTGAAGAACACTGTGAAGTTATAAGAAATTCTACAGGCAAAGTGGTTCTGAAAGGTTACAGGCATGGTAACATTTATGAAGCCAGACTTTCAACAAGTTCTGATGGTTCTGCAATCTGTCTGTTGAGTAGAGCATCAATTGAAGAAAGCTGTAATTGGCACAATAGACTCTCTCATTTAAATTTCAACAACATAAATGAGCTTGTAAAGAAAGATCTTGTGAGAGGACTGCCAAAATCAGTATTTGCTCCTGATGGCCTTTGTGATTCATGTCCAAAGGCAAAAAAAAGAAAATCTTCATTCAAGAGCAAAATTGAATCCTCAATTCTTGAGCCTTATCACCTACTACATGTTGATCTATTTGGTCCAGTCAATGTCATGTCTATTGCAAAGAAGAAGTATGCTATGGTTATAGTGGATGAGTTCACAAGATACACTTGGGTGTATTTCTTGTACAAGAAGAATGAAACTGCATCTACTCTAACTGATCTTGTCAAACAGCTGGATAAATTGGTCAAAGATTCTGTTAAAATAATAAGAAGTGATAATGGCACTGAGTTCAAGAATTCAATCATGGAAGAGTTCTGCAAAGAGCATGGAATCAAACAAGAATTTTCTGCACCTGGAACTCCACAGCAAAATGGAGTTGTAGAAAGAAAGAACATGACTCTCATTGAAGCTGCACGAACTATGCGTGATGAAGCAAATTTACCAACCTACTTTTGGGCTGAAGCTGTGCAGACTGCTTGTTTTACACAGAATGCTACACTCATAAACAAGCATGGAAAAACACCATATGAGATGGTGAAGAAAAAGAAGCCAAATTTGAAATACTTTCATGTATTTGGTTGTAAGTGTTTTGTTCTTAAGACTCATCCTGAAAAGCTGTCAAAATTTGATCTAAAAGCTGATGAAGGAATCTTTGTTGGATATCCACTTTCCACAAAAGCCTTCAGACTCTATAATTTAAGAACAAGGGTTGTCTTGGAATCTATCAATGTATCTTTTGATGATAAGAAGATTAATGGACTTGAAGATTTCAATGATCATGATCAGCTGAGATTTGAAAATGAAGATTTAAGTAAGATTCTGCAAATTCTGATTGATTAAATCTTGATCCTGTAAGTTCTGACGGGTTAAATTCTGATGTCATTGAAACTGTGGTAACTACTCCAAGGGAATATGCACCTGTCCAGGGGGAGCAAGCTGAAGATCCAACCACAACTCAAGACTCTCAAGAAGCATCAGAACCTGTCACTGGCTCCTCAAGTTCTGATTCATCAAGTTTTGATGAGCCAAGTTCTGATAATTATGGAAACTCTGATACTTCAAATCAAGATGGATCCAACTCAAATTCTGAAGTGTCAGAGAGCATAACTACAGGGGAGCATCAGAAAATGCTGATGGAGACAACATGGATCATGGGGGAGGATCCGGTTCTAGAGAATAACTTCCATTTGCATGGAAGTGGACTAAATCACATACACCTGACTTGATAATTGGAGATCATGAAGCAGGTGTCAGAACTAGAACTGCAACATCAAATGAATGTCTCTATCATTCTTTTCTATCTCAGACTGAACCAAAGAAAGTGGAAGAAGCTCTTCAAGATGCTGATTGGGTGCAAGCAATGCAGGAAGAGTTGAATGAATTTGAAAGAAATAAAGTCTGGATCCTAGTGCCAAGACAAAAGAACAGATCTATTGTTGGCACAAAATGGGTGTTCAGAAAAAAAACTGACAGTGATGGCATAATTACAAGGAACAAAGCAAGGCTGGTTGCTAAGGGTTACTCTCAACATGAGGGTATTTATTATGATGAAATATTTGCACCAGTTGCTAGATTGGAAGCCATAAGAATCTTTTTGGCTTATACTGCTCATAAAAAGTTTAAAGTCTTTCAAATGGATGTGAAAAGTGTTTTTCTCAATGGAGAATTGGAAGAAGAGGTATATGTTGAACAACCTCAAGGATTTGAAGACTCAAAATTTCCAAATCATGTCTACAGATTAGACAAAGCACTTTATGGCCTTAAGCAAGCTCCTAGAGCATGGTATGAGACTTTAGCTCAATTCCTTCTGGAAAGTGGATTTCACAGAGGTACAATTGATAAAACTCTATTCTACCTCAACCATGGAAAGGAATTACTTTTGGTACAGATATATGTTGATGATATCATATTTGGTTCTACAAATGCCAAGCTCTGTGAAAGATTTGCAAAACTAATGCAGTCAAGATATCAAATGAGTATGAAGGGAGAACTTAGCTATTTTCTGGGACTTCAAGTCAAGCAAAATGAAGAAGGTACTTTTATCAATCAATCCAAGTACACCAGAAATTTACTAAAGAAATTTGGAATGCAAGACAGTTCAACTGCATCCACTCCCATGTCCATTGCAACCAAGTTAGATAAAGATACTGGTTCATCAGTAGATATTACTAACTACAGAGGTATGATTGACTCGTTACTCTATTTAACTGCAAGTAGACCTGATATCATGTACGCTACCTGCCTTTATGCAAGATTTCAGGCTGATCCAAGAGAACCTTATCTAATAGATGTGAAAAGAATTTTCAAGTACCTCAAGGGTATAGCTGATCTAGGATTGTGGTATCCTAGAGAATCAGACTTTAAGCTAATAGGTTGCTCTGATACAGATTTTGCAGGATGCAAAATAGACAGGAAAAGCACTAGTGGAAGTAGCCAATTTCTTGGAGGCAGATTAGTTTCTTGGTTTAGCAAGAAACAGAAGTCAATTTCCACATCAATTGTAGAAGCAGAATATGTTGCTGCAGGAAGCTGTTGTGCACAGATTCTTTGGATGAAGAATCAGTTTCTGGACAATGGGTTAGAATTTTTTAAAATACCTATTTACTGTGATAATCAAAGTGATATTGCTATGACAGGTAATCCAGTTCAACACTCAATTACAAAGCATATCAACATTAGGTACCATTTCATAAGGGAACATGTGATGGAAGGTACAATGGAATTACATTTTGTTCCAACAGATCAACAACTAGCAGATATCTTCACAAAACCACTATGTGAAGCTACTTTTACAAGACTGGTAAATGAACTTGGAATGGTTTCGGGTTCTTTCTCTAAATCTGCTTAGTTTTTGTTCTCATGCAACAGACTTTATAATCAGTGTTTACAAATTGTCTTATCTTCATGTAATCTGTGCTTTAAATTGTAAATTCATCAAATGCTGATTGTTATCTGATGTGGATTTATATACTCTGATAGTGATTTGAATGTTCTGTGACTATTCAATCCAATGAGGATAATTGTGTTAGATGCTGACCTAGTAATCTTTAACATACTAGAAATCTCATGTTTGAATTAGTTGTTTATGTGGAAATTCATTAACACAAGCAAATTCTGATTTTGATCTCAGTCAAATTTACTTTGTGTATCTTATTACTAAGTCACAAACTAGATTGCTGCTTCTTATCTGTCAAATTTTGATGTCAGTAAATCTTAAGGATGAACTAAATGTTTATAAGCCTCACTTATCTGAAGAAAAGAAAATAAAATAAAATTAAAGTCAGGTACTCCTTTGAGATCTAGAGTAAATATGTGGAAGGGAAGAAGCAAGTGCATTGCTGGTATTAAGTTATATGCATTAGAAAAGCAAATACATTTTTCTTGGTGACTTTTCACATTCTCTTATTACTGGAGAAATACTCTAATAATAGCATAAATTCTGATAAGCAGTTGTGACTCATTTACACTGAGGAGCCACTGTGAAAAAGAATTCTAAAAGATGCATAAAATGAGCACAAACAGTTAAGGTGGACTCATGCACAAATTTATCCTATAGTAGACTTCAAAATTAATGACAGATTTTAAGCATTTTTCTTAGTTATGCCTTATTTCTAAGATGTACTGAAGTTTATCAGACTTTAATCTTTATCTGGTATTCTGCTAAATGAACACACTCTCACTCCATATGAATGATGAAAATTACTGTGGTGATTAAGTTGTTTTTGATAAAAATTTAAGTGTCATTTGCATAAATTCTGAGGACAAGTTCTGATGGAAGTTCTGATGATTAAAATCTGAAGAAACAAGTCAGTATTTGTATGAAGAATCACAGATACAAACATTCACTTTTTGAGTTAAGAATCCATGTTCTGATAACCGTTAAATTCTGATGTTAGTCAAATTCTGATGTAAATCCTGATGGAAACTCTAATGCTTATGTGGCATTATTTAGTTACTTGACTTATCTATGGTAAATACTGTAACGGTCATATTTTATCAGAATATATTTAGGTGAGATAAAAATAGCTATAATCATTTGGGTTAGTGGTAAACATGTTTGTCTTGAAAAACTACATGTGCACAGTAATTATTACTTATTTCCCGTGCCCACTAACTCCTGCTTTAACTATTGACTGTTCACATATTTACAGGTGTAAACTGTCTGCCATACTTCATATTTTACAATCTTTTACCTACTTCTCTCATTCTCTTATCTCTCTTATTTTTTCTCACCCACTAATATTCTCTGAAGCTTTTTTTCATACAGGCATTTTATCAAACACCTTGTAAACACTCTTTTTCTCACTTAATTTTTAACAGAAATGGCACCAAAAGACATAGTTTTTAATGGAGCTAAGTTTGTTCCTAACAACTACTCATATATTCTCTCTAAGGATGAAGCTCCATCAGAACTTCACTTCATCCAAGACTTTTTATCTCGAAGTGAAATAGGCTATGCACTGACCCAACCAGACACATTCTCAGGAACTCAAGTGCTGGAGTTCTGGAGGTCAGGAGTGTATGATGATGGTGGTGCCAATGGGTCCCCAAGTATTATCTTTACTAAAGAGGATGATGAGCATGTGGTGACTTTGGCCACAGTTCGACAAGCACTTCATCTGCCAGACAACTGCATTTTTTCCACAGTTGAGGAGCCAGCTCTTCAACAGCTAATGGCCAATCTGAGCTATGAGCAAAATTTGGCAAAGCTTGGACAACTAAAGAGACCCCACATCAGGAGGGAGTGGAATTTCTTCTTTGATTGCATCACAAGAACCTTTGCAAACAAGTGTTCAAACTTTGATGCAATTCCTATCCTCAGTCAGCAAATTGGGTATGCTCTGATTACTCAATCTCATTTTGATTTTGCTACTGCTGTACTAGGATTCATAGGGGATAGGATGACAGAAGATAGAAATACTGTATATTTTCCTAGATTTTGTCAACTTACTTACAGCTTTTGTAACCCTGATACACCCCAATTAGCAAGTGAGTTGATTTCACCATTTAAACTTGCTAAGAGAGAATTTACTGACTTATTATCTGCTGATAATAAGAAAACTATTTTGAGACCCCTCCAAATTCCTACATCTGTCAAACAGTTTCTGGTAAACTCTGACACAGCCACATACACTACTAAATTTCCTGATGTCCAACCAACTCAATGTAATATCCCATATTTTCAAATATTATTATTATAATTATTTGGAATTATTTATGTGATTTTATGTGAATTTTAGTGAATTGTCTGGTAATTGGAGTTGATGTTTTGGATGTTTATATGTGATATTCTTTGAGTATTTTAATTTTTATATGTCCAGAATAAAATTTAGATAATTGTGATATTTTTCTGGTAATTTTTGGACTGTTAGATGATTTTATAATGATTTATGTATTTATTAATTATTTCCTGAATAATTACAAAATTATTTTATAAAGCCGGGAATCGTTCAACTTCAACCATTTTTGTGTTTTTACAACCCGAAACTCTTCCGAAAACTCCTTCCTAATCTAATCTGGTAATTCCGGACATTTTCCGTGTTTTGACTTTTTCGATCCGGATTACGGTTTGACCCGAGCGCGGCCCGGTGCAAGATTTTCGATACGATAACCATTTTGATAAATCAACAAAACCCGTATTCTTGAGAGACGGGATATTTTTTACATTATTTTCGTATATGGAGTTTTATGAAAAGCCCGGTTTTGATGATTATCCAATTTTAGTATTAAATTGTATCATTTTTATAGTTACTTAGCGGCTAAGTAATCTATTTTTGGATCATTTTGTAGTTACTTAGCGGCTAAGCAACTAATTTAACGATCCAAAATGATCCAGAACAATCCAATATTCCATAAATATAAATAGCCTATTTCTTATTTCATTTATTTTATTTATTCATTTGCAACTAGTAAAAATACCGTAAATACAGTGAAAACCCTAGAAAACCGATACGTTCCTGAGAATCAAACACACGAACGAAGACGTTATCGAACTCCGATTCGGGCGTGCAACATATCAAAACGAAGCTCTCGAAATCTTTTTTCTGAATCAATCATCAGTTTCTGCCCAGAAATCATGGTAATTTTCTTATTTATTTATTTAACCAAAATGTTCAGATTTTCATACTCTATCTGTTTATGCCATTAAATCATTCAAACGATGGGTAATTTATTAATTTCATAATTTAGGGTTTATACCCGAATTTGGGGCTTTTTGATTAAGCAATATTTGGCTTGTTTTGATCATGTATATAGATTGTATATTGCTCAAGCTTTATTTTGGTATATAGTACGTTAAATTTGGTTAAGTATTCTGGAAAATAGAGTTTCGCCGGATTTTGAGCTTAAGCTCATCGGCTTTAATGGAGGTTGTGGCCGGAGGAGACGACTTCATGCTCGTCTCTTATGATTGATCCCTGGTCTGTGTTGTTGTGATGTTACTGAATGAAGCCTATGAAAAAAATGAGGCAAAGCAGTAGATTTCGGCTAGATCGGGCCTTGCCGGAAAAGCGGTGGTACGCCGGATTCTGGGGGGGGGGGGAAGTCCGGCGGGTCGGTTGTTCTTCGTCGACCCGGTTGTGACCCGTCCTCAAACCCGGCTTCGATCCACTTTTCCCCAATTCCCTTTCCTGAATTTTGTTTCTGGAATTTTGTTTTAAAATAAATCAAAAATTATGTTTTAATTTCTGAAAATGCATTTTAATTCTAAAAATCATTATTTTTAATTCTGAAAATTGATTTTTAATTCAAAAATAAATCCAAATTATTTAATTAATTAATTTTAGTTGATAATTAATTATTTAATTAGTCAATTAATGCAAATATTAATTGATTAATTAATTTAATTAGTTATTGATTAATTTTAATTGATTATTTAATAAGATTTAATTATTTATTTTGATTTAAAAATTTTAAAAAATAGTTTCGAGCTTTAAAATAATATTTTAAATTATTTTCTAGGCTCGATAATTCTTATAAAATTATTTTCGAGTGTTCGAGCCCTATTATTTAATTATAAAATGATTCAGAGACCCGTTTTAATTCCGAAAAATGTTCAAAACTTCATATTAAATAAACCGTTCGTCCGTTTAATACGAAACGAACGCCTCCAGACTCAGAAAAATATTCCGCTTCAATAAAAATACTTTCGAGACCCAAATCCTTTTGTTTCGAAAGGTCGCTTGTTTTGCAAGTCATTCTGAGTCGATTATTGATCGAAAAATCATATTTTGACCCGATTTCAGTTTTAAACGTATCGAGTGGGACCTTTTGACGAACCGAATCATATGTGATACGAATTATATGATATATGAGTTATGTTCTTATGTGCTAAGTGAATTATGTGTGTATGTGGATCAAGGGTCCTGTGTTTGTCTGTTATATTTATGTGTGGGCTATCGTATGGGTAGATGATAGGCTTTGGACGCGTAGTTCGTCGAGTGATTATCGTTTAGGCAATTAAAGCTATATCTTTTAATTATAGATGCGGATCATTCGAGTTGATCCGGACAAGACGTTGGATAAAGAATAAAATGGAATGGTATTGGGTAGCTGACTTCTGGTAATCGCAGGAGCAGCATATCCGTAAAGTGTTGTAAGGAAAGACGATGATATTTTGAGACAGAATGTCAGAATTGATGCGTCATTGCGAGTGTGACTAACTACTAAATTCCAAAGGCAAGTACTCCTGACTTCACTTATCGTTCAAGTGATGTTTATTTCGAATTAATTATGCAAGTATCCCTATCATCACTTATTGTTCAAGTGATGTTTATTTTAAATCTTCTTATGCAAGTATTGCTTTCCCTATTCTCAGTTTTGAATAGATAAATGCTTTACATATCGCTGAATTAAATGATTCTGTTTATGCAAGTATTCTTCTGCTACTCTATGTTCAGAATAGCTAAGTGATTTTACTTATCCAATTATCGAATTTATAAATGTTTTGGATTTGAGAAAGATGATTTTGTTGCGAGTATTCCTGCCCAAGTGAATGGGGGAATAAAATTATTTAGGATGTCGAAGGATTCGGCTCCTTTTTCAATAAAAAGGTTTTTAAGATGGGAATGGTTAATGTTTACGGGTTACAGCGTAGGTGATCGAGATATCGGTCCAGCTGTAATATCTTTCAAGGCTAGTTATGCCTTTTCTGGCGCCCTATAGGTACCGTATGTCTTCGGGATACGGGTAGTACCTATGTTTACGGTATGGCTGCGGGATACCGGTGTTATTTCGCGACTGATCATCGGCAACAGCATGAAATGTTGTTGGTTCCAATCTCAATTGATATCTAAATTTCTTTATTGTTTTGATAATCATAGAATAAATGATTTATCAACTGGTTCTGTTTTGGATTAAAAGTGAATTGCGGTTTTGATTCAGTTTATGATTTATGCTGATACTTACGTTGTTGTTAAATATTAAAGGTGGTATTAGTATAGATGATTGATGTTGACTTCAGTATGGGTGTTGTTAGCATCAAAGTTTGTATTGATATCTAATTTGATATGACAACAAAATAAGTATTAATCTCAAGAATTCGGTTTTGAGTAAAGTTTATGTTTCAATCCATAATCGTTGTTTCATGTTATTGTGGTTTACGATATTTCCGTAAACACTATTTTACGAGTTTTATTCTCGTCAAGATTCAAAGTATTGCTGAAGCATTTCGCTCAAAAATATCAAAATGGTTTTGAATACAATTAAGGAGTCAATTCAGGGATTCCTCAACTAAAATTTTATGATTCAGCAATTATGATTTTAAATGTCCTGCGCTAATGCAGATGTTGGTTTTATATCAAAATGACCCTATATTTGCTATAATGAACTTGCTGAGCATTTCTTCCGCTCATACTTGCCTGTTTTTAAATTTAACCTCCAGTGAGGATTAGCTTGCGCTGTTTAGCTGTGTAATTCGAGGAAGTAAATAAGAAGCTCTTGGAAGGTGGTTGGTCCAGGGTTTGCGAACTAGTATAAGTTTTATTGTATAAAGTTGTTTATATTATATTATAGTTGTATATTTTATTTGGACCTAGTATACTTCATTTCAAAGTTATACTAGTGGGTTTAGATTTGAGACTGAGATTTGTTGAAAAGAGTTTTAAAAGAAAGAGAAAATTTATTTGTGGAATTTGGAATTCTTGTTTCTAGAACTGTAACCTTAAAAGATCTTGGATTAGTTTGGGGTCATAGATGCTAAATATCTTCCGCTGGCATTTAATTATTGATTAAACAGGTTAATTTGGATTGAGGTTTTATAGTGACGACCAAATCCTCTGACCCCGGATTTGGGGGTGTTACAAGTTGGTATCAGAGCTGAGGTTATAGTAAACTACAAACGAGAGTGTGTAGGAATGTGTATAGCTATGTGAGGACACTGGAGCTCATATCGAGTTCCTGTTGGACTATTGGATATGTCAAACCATCAGATCCAAAGAAAAGCCAATTGTTGTCTACTTTCATGACTATTGGGTTAAATGCTAGAGAACCAAGAGACATGGCTGGACTAGGTTCTGATAAAGCAAAGATCAAGACAGGAGTTGAAGTTGCTACAAGAGATCCATTTCTATTGACTGACAGACCTCTTGAAGATATTACACAGAAATACCTTGATAAGGTTATCTCTGTTCAAGTGGTACTGGATGCTCATGACAAGCACAATGTCAAATAAAATCTGATTCTATTTCTCGAAGATGGAAGGACATATCAGATGTCAGAATCAGATGTACTAAACAAATCACTGAAAGAACTTCAATTCTTTCATTTCCTTTTAGAGGTAAAGTCTGATATTACCAGGAGATGGTCAAACTTTATATTGAAGACCTTAAGAGATAAAGCAAGAATTTATGGTTCAAGAGTTACAGAATTCATTCCTAGTATTGTTGAAGATGATGGAAGTGAAACTCCAATGAAGAAGGATTCTTCTAAGCTTGAAGTGTTACTGAATGAGAAATGTATGTGCTACAATGAAGATTCTTCTCATCCTAGGGTAATAAGACTGAATGATGGTTTAGAAAGGAACCATATCTCTGCTTTAAGGACTGCAATCTACCAGATTGGGAGTCAAGATGAAGAGATGAAGCAAGTTAAAGCTACAATGTCTCAAGTCCTGAGGATTAAAGAAGAAAAGCTTATATCAAGCTTTGTCAAGAATCATTATCGATTCAGATTGACTCAGTGAGATTGGTAAAAGCTACAAGGACTGTAAGTTGTAGTTAGTTATCTAGTTAAACTCTTATTGCATTTGTACTTAAATGTTTTTGACATCATCAAATCTATTAACTTGTATATTTTGCATAATTTACAAGTTGGGGGAGATTGTTAGATATATTTGAGATGTCATGTCTAATATGATTCATGTTTAGTTTTCAGATCTTAACAAACATGACATATCAGGACTTACTAAAATCATGACTTACCGGAAGTTAGAACTTAATATCAGAACTTAAGGTCAGAACTTAAGTGCAGGAAGACTTTCTTATAAGGAAGGAAGCTGATTTACAGTAGAAGATCGAGACTAAAACAAAAGAAGATATGCATGGAAAGAGTTAGAAGACTGGAAAACTTGTAGAAGATATCTGATTGATATATTTTAGGAGACAGAATTATATTTGTTATTCCCAAGGAACTAACAATGAGATTTATAGAAGGGGGGTTGAATGTAAATCTCAAAACTTTTTCAAGTTTTGAGCAGTTTCAAAGGCTAAGTGTTTTAATGAACAGTTGTGTGTGAATTGCTTTGGGCAGGTGCAGACAGATATATATTTAAAACACAAATGTTAAGAACACAAAGGGTTTAAAAACTTTTCTGGTGGATTTGTTGTTCCACCAGAGATGTGTATTTCAGAAAATCTATGATTCAAAAGAATTGATCACAGCTGCGTCCTAGTACAAACCAGATGATTTTCTCTCTATGTTTTTCTAAACAGCTCTGGAAAATTCACCATCTAATTACTAGCTGCAACTTGGTTTATATATCACCAAGTTTACAAGTGAAGACAAAAGTACAAATACAATTAAAAAGATTCTTCACATGTTTCTTCTTCATTTCTCTATCCAATGCGATCTAGGATAATCTGTGAATCTTTGAATACTTCCTTGTTTACACCAGAATGGAAATGCTGCATTTTCTTGATTCCTCCAAGAGGCTACCACATTCCAATTGTCTCTGTCAACCCATGTGCCTCTGTCAGCTTATGAATTATCACTGTCAACTACTATTGAACTGAGCATCTGTTGAAGCTTTCATCCGTTGATGGTTTTATCCGTTGATGCATTAGCAGTTGAAGCTTTATCCGTTGATGCACTCATTCATTGATGGATGTTATCCGTTGAAGCTTTAGAGACATCTGTTGAAGCTTTGTTTCTCATCCGTTGAAGGCCTTTAATTTATCAGTTGATACTACTTCACTTATACAAAATTACAAGGCATGAAATATTTACAATTAGCCCTCCTATTTGCATATACACTAGTAGTCAACATGACTTATAATTTCCCACAATCATCTAAGAATTATAACTTAAATAAAGAAACTGAAATGTGCTACAATACTAAACTTATTTCTAAGTAAAGCTACTCCATCAATGGATAGCCATAATGGTCTTATCCATTGAGGTTACAAATACTAGATTTTTACTTAAGTGTTTTGTTTAACTTATCATCAAACTAATACACATATTCCTAACAATCTCCCCTATTTATGTCTACTGGAATTGTAGGCATAAATTTGGGTTTAACTTGATGATAACAAAACACTTAACAAATATATGAACTGAAATCAAGTAGAAATTCAAAAGTGCTGCAAAAGTGTATGAACTGAGATAGAATTGAAGAATTAAATTATTTCCAAGGATGCTCCTTTAGGCTGAGCAGATTATTTTCTTTTCCTTTGATCCCTTGTTTTATTCCCTAGCCTCATGTCATTTTCCTCTACTTGGAGTTGGAGTTGTCTGTAGAATTCAGCTTCATCTTCTTCACTAATGTCCAACTTAGATTGCATGCCCTTGAGAGTTTCATTACTGGCAATTTTAAGCCGGTCTTCAAGTCTGAAAAATCTTCTGACTCCTTTATTGTCTCTGAACTCCATCAACCAATGAGGTGATTTATGAATTGTAATTCCATGCTCGGGTATGAGTAATGTTCTAGGCAAGGAATTAGACTCCCACCAAGTTTTCCTTATGCTGGCAATCTTGTTGAAAATCTCAGTTTTGGCAGTCCTGGTAAAGCCAGAATCCCTTTTGATAGCTGAGTAGACTCTAACCAAGGTAGAATAGCCTTCATTCAGAATTCTTTGAAGAGGCCAAGTCCTTTCCTCACTTCCTTTATATTTGAACACTAGCCTTTTTGGGAGCTGTTTGTATGCACTTATTCCCCTTACTTCCTCCAGCTCATCCAGATAGAGTTCAATATCTGTAAACTCCTTTATGTCACAAATGTGAACAAAATCATCCTTTGAGGCTTGTGGCTTAGTCTTAGGTTTATATTTCTGAGTGAATTTACTTGAGGTTAGGGGAGGTGTAGATTTGAATTTTCTTTTCAGTTTCTTTGGTGGTGGAGAGGTAGTTAGGAAGGTAGGCAAGTTGATGGTGTCCCAATCAATAGGTTCCTCTTTAGGGATTATTGGTTCACCATGGACATTTATACTAGGATCAGCAACAAAAGGTTCAGGAATGGAAGGTAGTGGTTTAGATTTTGATTTGGTTTCTTCAGTGTCATCTCCACTCTTCTTTTTTGCATTGGCCTTCCTTCTGTTCCCTTTCTGCCATTCCTTTCTTTCCTCCATACTCTCACCAATCACATTCCCCATATCCACATTTCTGCTTTCAATCTTATCTTCTTCACTCTTGTCTTTAATCTTCTTCTTTTCTTCATCATGACTTGACTTTAGCTGTTTTTCAAGCTTTGCTTGTGCTCTTTTGCCAGCCTTCAGCTTTTTAGCTTCTTCCTTTAACCTCATGGTTTCTTCCCTCTTGGCTTTAGAGAATTTGGGATGTCCTTGCATCCCAAAGATACAGTAACCATGTCTTCTACACTTGGAATTGATTCAGTTATTTGCGTAAAGACTATCAATGGATAGGAAGTATCCGTTGAAGTAGAAACTGATGGTATCAACGGATAACTACTGTTAAGCTTATCCGTTGAAGAACAACCACTTGTCAACGGATGAGGAATATCCATTGAAGAAGGAAAAGAAGTAGAAATTGAAATTGACATAATTGTTGAATGTGTGTAGATTGATTTTTATTTAGGTGACACAGATTCTTCAACTAAGTCTGAAAGAATTGGCTGATGATCCAACAAATCATCTAATAGATGATGATCACCAGTATTTGAGTGGGGCTCCTCCCTGAGTTGTAAAGAGGGAGAATCAGGAATTGATGTGAATATCATGTCCACATCCAGAGATGGTGATGGAGAATTTGGTGATTGATATGTGTCAATTTTGAGAGAATGGGGCTGTGACTCCACATTTGTTGGAGTCACATCAGGCTGAATTTGAGAAGGCATAAATACAGGTGGGTGTATCTGTGCAGTGTGTGCGCCCTGTGTGGAAACTAAGGTTTTGATCCTCTTTCTTCTTGTAAAGGCTTTTACAGGAGAGTGTGTGGCTTCAGTGTCCCTCCCTCTTTTGTTCTGTGTCCCTGGTTGGGGACTATTTTCAATAGCTGCACCCTTTTGGGAGGATGCAACTAGGGATGAGTTTGAATCCTTTTCAACCACCACATTCTTTTGAGAAACTGTGGCTTGGCTAGCTGGGGTACCACTCACCTCTCCTACCTTATCCTGGGGGGTTTCTTGATGTTCACCCCTCCCCTCACCACTCACACCCTGTTCACTCCCCTCAGGGTTTATGGTAGTTGTTACAACTGTTGTCTTTTGAGAAACAACAGAGGTGGCTTTCTTTGACTTTGGTCTTGAAACTTTAGGTTTGGTGGCCTTGGTAGGAATCTGTTGGGTCAAAGACACAGATTCCATGGCCACACTTGAAGGCAAAGAAATAATGGGGTTGGAAGTAGTAGGAGTTGAAGAAGCATTTACCTCACTTACCTGAGGTGCATTCATTATTGGCAAATATACCAATGGTACCTGATTGTTGAGGTTAATTCTCAAAAGGTCTGCAAGGACCCTTTTCTCTTGTGCCCAACATTTGAGCTTATTACTCTCATTGGTTATGACCAAACCTTCAGCAACATGGTTAGCCAATAACAAAAAGAATCTAGCATAGTAGATGTTATGAGGTCTATTAGCTTTGTTACCTAACCTGGTACCCAATTCTAGCATGACATAGTTGCTAAAATTAAAATACCTATCAGAAACTAGCATATAGAGCATATTAACTAGAGATGAAGTTATTGCATCAAAATTACTAATTTTCCCAGAGAAAACCTTGATAAAGGCATCACCAAGAAAACTCCATTCTTTCCTAAGGCCTTTTCTTCTAATACTCCCTAAACTAGCAGAATCAAAAGAATAGCCTGTGGAATCTAACATACTAGATACATCATTATCAGTGTGTGGTGTCATGGCATTGTTCTTAGGTAGTTTGAAACAGGACTATATATCATCACAGTTAATACAATAATCTTTACCTTTGAGAGTGAAAGAGATGGTCATATCAGTGGGGTTGAACTCTACAGTTGTCCAAATCTCCTCAATTACCTCACAGTAAATAGTTGGGGCTTCCAGCATTGCATAGCTTAGTTTGCAATTTTTGATGAAGTCCATCATCTTGTGATAATCTGAGTGGGCTTCATTCTTTTCCACCAAAGCTACGAAATTGTTTTTCTCGTAGACAAATCCAGACTGGGACATTATCTTTACTACTGGTGCCATTGTAGTGGGTAGAGGTTACAGAGAAAAGTTGAGAGTTTTAGGAGAGAAAGGGAGTAAAAGCTTTTGAAAAATTGCACGAAAGCGTAAAGTAAAAATAAGAATTCAAGGGGCTTTTATACTTTCTCTAATTAAAATGTAAGGAGAATGATTAAACAATATTTTTAAGTAAATTACAGCCGTTTGAGAATAAAGAAAACTGTATGAATTCTAAAAACTGCCTTTAATACAGATACATACAACTGTGTATATATATATGTATCATGAAAGGAATATGTCCTAAGTCCAATCATGTATTAGGATTTAAGAATAACTTTTTATGTAATCTGTTTTAATTTCATTGATATTAATAAAAGACTTGTTTTGTTTTTATTACGGGCTCTATCTATTTAAGTGTTTAAATAAGATATACCATAGTTTAGAGTAAAGCTTTTTATGGATTATGATGAGATCATAATAGTGAGACCTAAAAGATGATAACTCTAAACTTAAATAGTTCCTGATCATAGGATTACTAACTGGTAATTAATAATCCGCAAAGATCGGTACATACTATGCTTGCTTCATTATGAAGGATGTCTGTTCTCATAGACATTTGTGTGGTGACACTATAGCTAGTATGTAGGTGCTTATTATAGAATAAGTTCACTGAACATAACTCGCACAGCTGAACAACTGATGGAGTTCACTCATGTGTCAGCAGTTGTTCACATAGTGATAGTTGTACAAGTATCCTTAGACTTGAGGTCATCATAGTCATCTTGTGTACACTGAACTATGCTTTGGTTTAGTTCTTAGTCTCCAGGGACAATTATTAGGGCTCTACTGGGTATAGGAATTTGTACACGAAGATAGTGTATGATCAATAAAGGATCTACCCCTTCCAGTGAAGGAAGCGAATGTTCAAGGCTGATCCACTTATGCTAGTTCAAGAATCTCTGGCCAGAGTGAATGAAATTAGAAAGGAGTTTCTAATTTGCATAGAACTAAGCATAGTAAATGGTAAGCAAGTGATTAAATTAGATAGGCTTGACACAAGATCCATGCCTTGTATTTAATCAGGACATTGTAGGGTAGAAGGAGTTTATTGTACGGTAACTATTCACTGAATAGGTTCTTGGTATTCTAAGCAGTGAATTCGTATTATCCGGATAGTCGCGATATGCTGAGAAGTATCCGTCACGATGTAGAATAAATATGATTAATTAATTAATCATATTTCATAAATTAGACAATTTATATAAATAATGATAAAATAGTTTTATTATTATTTATTTCTACTACCGGCTTAATATTGAACCTACAGGGTCACACCATAAAAAGAGAATGATTTAATGGTGGAGGAATTAATTAATAATGGTTGATAATTATTTATTTATGAAATAAATAATTAATTGGCAAATTTAATAATTGATTAAATGAGATTTAATTGATTATAAATTAATTAAGAAAAGTTCTTAATATTATTAATTAAGAATTTAATTTTTGGAAATTAAATCAAGAGAGAGAATTATTTCTAAAGTGTTTAGAAAAAGGATTAATAATTAAAAGGTGTTTTAATTATTAATGAGAATAATAAATGGGTTAATAATAATAATATTTTATGGGAAAATTTCAGCTGAAAATTTTGCCTATAAATATACTATTATAAACCCTATTTTTATTCTAACCCAAAAGTTTTTAGAAAACCTAATTCTATCCACCTCCTCCTCCTCCTTAACGTCGTTTTCTTGTTGGATACCGGTGGAGTGCTTCACGTTTGAGGAGCAGCTGCTAAGGATCTCCGATCGTTGCTTTTGGATCGCTATTAAAGGTTAGTAATCGATTCATATGTTTTAATCACGATTTATATGCTTTTATTTGGATTTTATATGTGTAAAAAGTGTTTTACCATGCCTCCGCTGCGATTAAAATCCAACATATCAACGGTTAAGTAAAAGAATCAACGGTTGTGACTTACTTAAAACAACTGATGTGACACTTCAACGGATGAGGTAAATAGTTATCCGTTGAAGATTAACACAGTTTTATCCGTTGAAGGATAAAATTACCAGAAATATATTTGTCTTTCAACGGATAGTGAACATCCGTTGATAGAACAATTTTGGCTTTCAACGGATAGGGAATATCCATTGATAGAATAATCTTTACTTAAAGCCAACTTTGTTCTTGTAACAAATTCATTTCAGGATTCAAAACAAATTATAATAAGGACATGAATTTATGAATAATTAAGCATACCTAGCTCACTTACTAATCTTGTGAATGTTGATTCATCTAGTGGCTTGGTAAATATGTCTGCAATCTGCTTTTCACTTGGAACAAAATGAAGTTCCACTGTACCATTCATCACATGTTCCCTTATGAAGTGGTACTTGATGTCAATGTGCTTGATTCTTGAGTGGTGCACTGGATTTTCAGTAATGGCAATGGCACTTGTGTTGTCACAGAATATAGGAATTTTGTCAATAATTAGCCCATAGTCAAATAGTTGATTCCTCATCCACAGTATCTGTGCACAACAACTACCAGCAGCAATGTACTCAGCTTCAGCTGTTGATGTAGAAACAGAATTTTGCTTCTTGCTGAACCATGACACAAGCTTATTCCCTAGAAATTGACAGGTGCCAGTTGTACTTTTCCTGTCTATTTTGCAACCTGCATAATCTGCATCCGAGTAGCCAATTAGATCAAAACCAGACTCTCTAGGGTACCAAATTCCTAGATTTGGTGTCCCTTTGAGATATCTGAAAATTCTTTTAATAGCCACTAAGTGAGATTCTTTAGGGTCAGCTTGAAATCTAGCACAGAGACATGTAGAAAACTTTATATCAGGTCTACTAGTAGTTAAATATAGAAGTGAGCCAACCATGCCTCTATAACTTGTAATGTCCACAGACTTTTCGGCCTTGTTTAATTCAAGCTTGGTGGCAGTGGCCATGGGAGTTTTTGCAGATGAACAATCCATTAAGTCAAACTTCTTTAAAAGATCATAAATATATTTAGTTTGACTAATGAAAATTCCACCACTAACTTGTTTAACTTGTAAACCAAGAAAATAAGTTAGCTCTCCCATCATGCTCATTTCATATTTACTTTACATTAACTTAGCAAACTTTTTACAAAGCTTATCATCTGTAGAACCAAATATGATATCATCTACATAGATTTGAACAAGTATTGTAGAGCCATTAACATTTCTAAAGAAAAGAGTTTTGTCAACAGTACCTCTTGTGAAGTAATTATCTAGAAGAAATTTTGACAAAGTCTCATACCAGGCTCTAGGTGCTTGCTTTAGTCCATAGAGTGCTTTCAACAGATAATACACATAGTCTGGAAAATTTGGATCTTCAAATCCTGGAGGTTGGCTTACATAAACTTCTTCCTCCAATTCTCCATTCAGAAATGCACTCTTGACATCCATTTGATAGATTTTGGAATTGGCATGGGCTGCATAGGCTAGAAAGATTCTGATGGCTTCAAGTCTTGCAGCTGGAACAAATATCTCATCAAAATCTATTCCCTCTTATTGAGAATAACCCTTGGCAACCAATCTGGCTTTATTCCTTATGACAATGCCATTTTCATCCATCTTGTTCCTGAATACCCATTTTGTGTCAATAGAGCTCTTGTTCTTTGGCTTGGGTACCAGCTTCCATACCTTGTTCCTCTCAAATTGGTTTAGCTCCTCTTGCATTTCTAAAATCCAATCTGGATCCAATAGAGCTTCTTCCACTCTCTTAGGTTCCTCCTGTGATAGAAAACTACTGTATAGACATTCATCTTGAGTAGCCGTTCTAGTCTGCACCTTAGATGTTGCATCACCAATGATCAATTCAAAAGGATGATTCTTGGTCCATTTCCTTTGAGGTGGTAGATTAGCTCTAGATGAGGTTACCTCAGTATTGTCATGATGTGAGATAGAGTGTTGATTGGTTGAAACTCCCCCTGAGTTACTGATCCTTTGAAAGGAACTGGGAGTTCTATCAACTGATGAAGTGAATTGATTATCCGTTGATAGACTATGATCAACGGATGCTTCATTATGTACTTCAACGGATGATGCACTTTGTCTTTCAACGGATGCTGCATTACCTCTATCAATGGATGCTGAATTATGACTTTTAACTGATGCAGCATTTTGTGCATTATCCAAAGGCAGATTTTGAATTCTTTTCGAGGTGCCTTCTCCATCATTCTCATCTTCACTATCATCAAAATATATCTCAATGTTGTTAAATTTGAGTCCTTCATGATGTCCCTCATCTGTTAGTCCATCGACACAACATGCACAGATTCCATGACAATGTTGGTTCTGAGATTGTAGATCCTATATGATTTTCCAGCAGAATAACCAACAAATATTCCTTCATCATCCTTTGCATCAAACTTCCCTTTATGATCAGGTTGATTCCTTAGAATGTAGCATTTGCAACCAAAGACATGAAGAAAGTTTAAAGTTGGTTTTCTTCTCTTGAACAATTGATAGGGAGTCATGCCTTTTGCCTGATTGATTAGAGAAATATTCTGAGTGTAACATGCACAGTTAACAACCTCAGCCCAAAAGTATGTTGGGAGTTTTGACTCTTCAAGCATTGTTCTTGCAGCTTCAGTTAGTGATCTGTTCTTCCTTTCCACCACACCATTCTATTGTGGAGTCCTTGGAGCTGAGAACTCATGCATGATCTCATTTTCTTCACAGAACAACCTCTTGGTAGAATTCCTGAACTCAGTTCCATTGTCACTCCTGACATTCATTACTTTGAAATCTGGATTATTGTTGACTTGCTTGATGTGATTGATAATGATTTCACTAGCTTCATCCTTTGATTCAAGAAAGTAGGTCCACGAAAACTTTGAGAAATCATCTACAATCACTAGGCAATATCTTTTCCTTGAAATTGACAATACATTGACTGGTCCAAAAAGATCCATATGTAGCAGTTGTAATGGTTCATCAATTTCTGATTCAAGCTTCTTACTAAATGATGCTCTCTTTTGCTTTCCTTTCTGACAAGCATCACACAGTCCATCCCTTGAGAATTCCACTAGAGGCATTCCTCTAAATAAGTCATTTTTGACTAGATCATTCATTGTCTTGAAATTCAAATGGGACAGCTTCTTATGCCATAGCCAACTTTCATCTGGACTTGCTTTGCTGAAAAGACAAGTAACTGAATCTGCATTTGTGATAACACAGGCTTCAGAATTGAAGGAAACAATATTCCCTCTGTCACATAGTTGACTGATGCTCAATAGATTGTGTTTGAGACCATCAATTAATGCAACTTCATCAATGATGACATTTTCTTTTGAGATCAAGCCATATCCCATAGTGAACCCTTTGCTGTCATCTCCAAAGGTTATGCTAGGGCCAGCTCTCTCCTTGAACTCTGTGAGCAGGGTGAAATCTCCTGTCATGTGCCTCGGACAACCACTGTCCAAGTACCAAATATTCCTTCTTTTTCCCTGCACACAATAAAATCAAATCAAGTTGATTTTGGTACCCAAGTTTCCTTGGGTCCAGCCTTATTAGTCTTTTTCCTAGACTTCATACTCATGCATCTTTTGACTTAGATAACATTGGGTCAACCTTGGTCTCAGATGTAGTTGGTTGAAGTGTAGGGTTAGTCACAAAATCATTTAGCACATTTGGTTGAATTTGATAAGGCATAGATTGTGCAAACATATTATTCCACATAGGCATGTTGTATGGCATTTGAGGCATACTGAATGCAGCAAAGTAAGGATTATTAACATATGGCATGTTTGTAAAATGTGCATGAGGATTCTGTTGAGACATAACAGGCATAGCATACAGAGGTGACATAGACATATTAGGCATGGAAGGAGTTAAAGGTATGGGAGCATTCTTAACAGACTTACAGTTAGCAGATAGATGATTAACACTTTTGCAATGCACACAACTTTTTCTAGGAGCATACTTATCAGGTGTGTAATTGTTGTGTTTGTTAATCCCTACCTTCCCATTTCTATTAGATTTCCTTTTAGTTTCCTTTTTATCCTCAACCATCTTAAGCCTATTTTTCAACTGATCTAAAGTCATGTGTCCTATATTCACCTTACTGGTATCTTTGGATGTGCTAGCTTCTTCTTTGACAAAGTTCTTGGAAGTTGAACCAAACTTCTTATTGAGATTTTTCAAATTGTTCTTTTTAGAATCACTTGCCTGTTTTGATTGATGAGCCTTCAACGAATTCTCCTTTTCTTCCTTCAACGGATAAATTTCATCATCCGTTGACAATCCATCAATTAATTCTACTTCCTTTTTATTTTTCTTCCAGGCATTCTCACAGAGTGATTCAATTCCCTGAACCTTGACAATCTGAGCACTAACATCCCTAGATGTTTTCCAGGCCTTGATTACATCTTGTTCACGTTCTAATTGTTTAGAAAGAATTTCTACTTTCTTAATAGATTCTTCTAGTTCACTCTCAACAGATAAGCATTTGATTTTAATCTTTTCAAGCTCAATTACCTTACCCTCTAACACAGCATTCCTATCACTTAAAAATAAATTATTCTCTTTAATTCTTGTGTTTTCTTTAGCTAGTGATTTAAGGGAAACACGCAAATGATATAATTCATTGGACATATCATTTATAGCTTCATTGCATTCAATCTTAGAAAGCTGAGATAGGTCAGTAGTAATTACCTGGTTTCTTGATGAACTAGTTTCATTTTCATCAGAATTAGCCATCAGGGCTAGGTTGACATATTCCATATCATCATCTTCATTGGCTCCATTCGCTGCCCAGTCATCCTGAGTCAGAAAAGCTCTTTCCTTTTGTTTGAGCAAATCAAAATATTTCTTTTTGTAATCCACTTGCTCAAATTTCTTCTTATCAGAGGTTGGCTTTCTGCACTCATTTGCAAAGTGTCCACTTATGCCACACTTATAACATTTGAACTTAGATTTGTCCACCATGTTCTTGTTTGACTTAGTGAATTTAACATTTTTCTTGAATTTCATCTTTGCAAACCTCCTGGACAGAAAAGCCAGATGTTCATCAACATCATCAGAGTCATCTTGACTGGAACTATCTTCAACCTCAGCAACTTGCTCATTTCCCTTGCTTGATTCTGATTTGCTTGTGTCAATTTTGAGACTTGGCATTGTCTTTTCTTCATTCCTGGCTTCAGTCTTCTCATTATCAGCTACAAGTGCAACTGATCCGCCTTTTCTCTTTCCCTTTTCCAACAGCTCATCTTACTCCATCTCAAGTTCATAGGTCTTCAAAATTCTATATAATCTTTCAAGTGTGAAGTCCTTATAATCTTGAGAATTCCTTAATGAAACAGTCATAGGCTTCCATTCCTTTGGTAGAGACCTCAGAAATTTTAAGTTGGAATCCTTGACTTGGTACACTCTGCCATACAGCTTCAATCCATTCAACAGTTTCTGAAATCTATTGAAGGTATCATTCAGTGATTCTCCTTCTTCAAAATGAAAATATTCATACTGTTGAATGAGAAGCTGCATTTTGTTTTCTCTAACTTGTTCAGTACCTTCACAGATAAGTTGCACAGTATCCCAAATTTCCGTAGTAGTTTGGCTGTTAATGACATTATCAAACATATCTTGGTCCAGGCCATTAAACAGAATGTTCATGGCTTTCTTGTCCTTGTGAACTTCTTCAATATCTTCATCAGTCCATTCTTCTTTTGGCTTGGGAATAGACTGTCCAATAGCAACTGTGGCAGTTGCAGCTGTGGCCACCTTGTGAGGGATGTGAGGACCATTTTCAATGCAGTTGATGTAGCTTTCATCTTGAGAGAGAAGATGTAGATGCATCTTCACTTTCCAGTGATGATAATTATCTCTTTCCAGGATTGTAATCTTTACACCAATATCCTTCATACTCATGATGTTAGTAGAATAGATCTTTAAACTCTTTGTAAGTTAAGAGCTTGCTCTAATACCAATTGTTATTCTCAAGGAACTAACAATGAGATTTACAAAAGGGGGGTTGAATGTAAATCTCAAAACTTTTTCAAGTTTTGAGCAGTTCCAAAGGCTAAGTGTTTTGATGAACAGTTGTGTGTGAATTGCTTTGGGCAGGTGCAGACAGATATATTCAAAACACAAATGTAAAGAACACAAAGGCTTTAAAAACTTTTCTGGTGGATTTTTTGTTCCACCGGAGATGTGTATTTCAGAAAATCTGTGATTCAAAAGAATTGATCACAGCTGCGTCCTAGTACAAACTAGATGATTTTCTCTCTATGTTTTTCTAAACACCTCTGGAAAATTCACCATCTAATTACTAGATGCAACTTGGTTTATATATCACCAAGTTTACAAGTGAAGACAAAAGTACAAATACAATTAAAAAGATTCTTCACATGTTTCTTCTTCATTTCTCTATCCAATGCGATCTAGGATAATCTGTGAATCTTTGAATACTTCCTTGTTTACACCAGAATGGAAATGCTGCATTTTCTTGATTCCTCCAAGAGGCTACCACATTCCAATTGTCTCTGTCAACCCATGTGCCTCTGTCAGCTTATGAATTGTCACTGTCAACTGCTATTGAACTGAGCATCTGTTGAAGCTTTCATCCGTTGATGGCTTTATCCGTTGATGCATTAGCAGTTGAAGCTTTATCCGTTGATGCACTCATCCGTTGATGGATGTTATCCGTTGAAGCTTTAGAGACATCCGTTGAAGCTTTGTTTCTCATCCGTTGAAGGCCTTTAATTTATCAGTTGATACTACTTCACTTATACAAAATTATAAGGCATGAAATATTTACAATTAGCCCTCCTATTTGCATATCCACTAGTAGTCAACATGACTTATAATTTCCCACAATCATCTAAGAATTATAACTTAAATACAGAAACTGAAATGTGCTACAATACTAAACTTATTTCTAAGTAAAGCTACTCCATCAACGGATAGCCAGAATGGTCTTATCCATTGAGGCTACAAACACTAGATTTCTACTTAAGTGTTTTGTTTAACTTATCATCAAACTAATACACATATTCCTAACAATATTCCATATCAATTAGAAGTTATCTTGTAATTATGTACTATATAAACACAAACTTAGGGTTTACACTATATGTGTTAGCATTATCGAGAAGATTATACATTGTAACCTAGCAGCTCTTAGTGATATTAGTTCATCACTGAGAGAGAACAACAGTTCATATTGTAACAGAGTTTATTTAATATACTTGATCTTTGTTACATACTTGTGTTAAATCGATTTGATTGTATAAACACTGTATTCAACCCCCTTCTACAGTGTTGTGTGACCTAACAATGTCGCATCACGATTTACTTGAGATATAAATGTACTAGCTAGTCCAGTGAAAATCTCTCATTGATTGGAAGAAAATATGTTAACTTCGTTAGTCTGTCGATAATAACCCAGATTGCGTCACGATTTGCCCTGGTTCTTGGAAGTCATATTACGAAATCCATCACAAGATGTTCCCATTTCCATTCCGAAATATCCAGTGATTGTAGTAATCTACTTGGACATTGATGCTCTGTCTTGACTCGTTTACACGCATAACATTTACTTACCCATTCCGGTACATCTTTGTGCTTCCTGGATGAATATAATATCTTGGGCTATGAGTGTCTCGTAAGATTTCTTCTTTCAACTCTGCTAAGTTAGGTACCCATATTCTCGAGGAAAATCATAGAATTCCCTTGTCATCCTTCTGACTTATAATTTTTTCTCTTGTTAAGCTTTCATTTTTATGACTCATTATCCCTTTTTGACATCTTCAAATCTTTTCCAACAACTCTAGTTAAAATGTTACTGCATAATTCATCTCAGTGGACTCTTTTGAACTTCAATTTCAAGTCTCTCAAATTCTCTGATTAACTCTTCTGAAGAAGTTAGCACGTTCAATCTTTATTTTCTACTCAACGCATCTGCTATAACATTTGCCTTTCCCGGGTGATAGTGGATTGATACATTGTAATCCTTAATTAATTCTAGCCAGCGTCGTTGCCTCATGTTGAGCTCCTTCTGAGTCAAAATATACTTTAAACTTTTGTGATCAGTGTAAATTTCACACTTTTAGCCGTATAGATAATGTCTCCATAGTTTCAGTACGAACACGACTGCAACTAACTCCAAGTCATGCGTCGGATATTTCTGTTCGTCAGGTTTCAATTGTCTGGAAGCGTATGCAATCACGTTACCATGCTGCATCAGTATACATCCCAGACCTCGGCAGGAAATGTCGCTGTAAATAACAAAGTATCCTTGATCATCTGGCAAAACCAATACAGGTTTAGTTACCAATCGATTATTTAATTCATGGAAGCTTTCCTCACATTTCTCATTCCATATGAACTTTTCATCATTTCGAGTCAGCTTGGTTAATGGTGTAGCTATCTTCGCAAAATCTTTAACGGATCTTTGATAATAACCAGCTAATCTCATGAAACTTCTGACTTCTGTAAGTGTCTTCGGTCTTTCCCAGTTCAAAATAGCTTCAATCTTTGCTGGATCAACTTTGATTCCTTCAATACTGATTACATGGCCTAGAAATTGTACTTCTCTTATCCAAAATTCGCATTTAGAAAATTTTGTTTAAAGCTGTTCTCTCCTTAAAATTTCCAAAGTAATTATTAGGAGCTCTACATGCTCTACTTCAGTCTTTGAGTAAATCAAGATATCATCAATAAATAAAATCATAAACTTGTCCAAGTATTTCTTGAAAACTATGTTCATCAAATCAATGAATGTTGCTGGTGCATTAGTCAACCCGAACGCCATTAAGAGGAACTCATAATGACCATACCTGGTACGAAAAGTAGTTTTAGAATATCCTCTGCCTTAATTTTCAATTGATGGTAACCTGATCTTAAATCAATCTTCGAGAACCATGTTGTTCCCTTCATTTGATCAAACAAATCATCAATCCTTGGTAAAGGATACTTATTCTTAATGGTTAACTTGTTCAGCTCACGATAGTCGATACATAGTCGCATACTACCATCCTTCTTCTTGACAAATAGTACCAGTGCACCCCATAGGGATGCACTAGGTCTTATAATCCTTTTGTCCAACAGATCTTGCAATTACATTGCCATTTCTTTCATCTCAACTGGTGCCATTCAATACGGTGCTTTCGAAACTGGTTCAGTGCCTGGCGCTAGATCAATGGTAAACTTGATTTCTCGATCCGGAGGTAACTGTTAGGCAAAAAGCATGCGCTAAATAATTCACGCAAGTATACGCGTTCGCAAGTAATATATAATGATTTCTAGTTCGTTCCCACAGAGACTCTGATTAATTATATTTAATTAACACTTACTCACCATTGTATGATTATTCTTCAATGCCAAGACAATAACAATTAAGGTTGGTTAACTAATATTAACTACGAGAATTAAACACTTGAATTAATAATATTAAACACACATGAGATCCTAACTTCATTACTACTTCATTCAATAGTTATTGTTATTAACCTTAGCATGTAATGGTGATGATATTAATCGAACAACACGAAACTGATAAATGACAACTTTCATTGTACGAATACCATTCTACCAAGCATCCACAATTTAGATAGAAGTTGAATAGGCATCAATTATGTTAAGACCCTATATGTCTACAGAATTTGAAAATATAACGATTTAAGCACAAGTTATTTATGATGACTACACAGGGCAAGTAAAACGGTTAGAGTTACCCACCAATCATTCAAACAACACATGAACCTATGCTAGCATGACAAGTTCTAAATCTCAAGATCCACTGTCGCTTCACAAGAGATTAACAGGCTATCTTACATGTTCGCGATGCATATAAGACGAATAAGCACAACCTATACTAGATATCACACAATCACCACATACCAAGGTATTTAACAATTAACTAAAGAATTACATAGTAAATTCGCTAGAATCCCATGATCACGATTGGCCCATAATAGAACTCATCGTCACCATGGGTTCATATGAAAGCATGATAATATCACAACGATATAAGGCTGAAAAAAATACTTAATAAATAATAAAGTTCGTCACAAGAGTATTAAGGTTCAAAGCATAAAGAAAACTAGCATCCACTGTTACAACGAATTAAAAGAATCACAAGATAAAATAATGCTTCCTCTTCTTCATTGTTACGTGCTAAAACGGTCTTCTCAATCTTCTTGCCTTCGCTCTCGTTGAAGAAAACATCTTCCCATAAGGTTTATATAAGAGTCCAGGAGTCATCGCGCCAACAGAAGCCCGGACAGAATTGAAAATAAATAAACCAGAATATGAAATTCCGCACGCACGCGGCCGCTTGCTCCCTCTACGCGGTCGCGTGCTGACACGTGGTCGTGTGCTGACACGCGGTCGCGTGCTGACACGCGGTCGCTTGCTCCTTGCGCGCGGTCGCGTGCTACCCTTCTGGAAAATTCTTCATTTTGCTCATGTTTGTGCTGATTTCTTTACTCATCACCCCTAGACTGATTCCAAGTACTTCCTTAAGCTTTATTTGATGAAAACCACCTATTTAAGCAAGTTATACCCTGAAATGCAAAAACACTAGAAAACGCATCAAATACATAAAATACTTGAGTCCAAAACGCCAATTCAAGCTGTTATGAGACACTCTAAGTGGTATAAAATGCCACTTATCAGTAACCCTGGAAGTTCATCAGGAAATACATCTGGAAATTCGCATACAACCGGAATGTCTTCAATTCTCGGACCTTCTTTGTTAACATCCAATATATAGGCTGGATAAGCTTTACATCCTTGACGTAGCAATCGCTTAGTCTGCATCATTGTAAGGAATTTCTTCTTCTGTTTCTCACCTCTAAATATTACCCTTGCGTTGTCCGCAGTTCATAAATTCACTTTCTTATACACACAATCAATTTGGGCATTATGACTGGCTAACCAATCCATTCCTAATATAACATCAAATTCTCCCAACTTGAAAGGTATCAAGTCAACAGAAAAGTGATGTCTTGCTATTTCGATGTCACACTCTGGACACACCCGATCCACAGGAACTTTGTCGTCATTCGCTAACTTTATAATTAATATCTCGCCCAACCATTGAACTTCACGACATAACTTATCAACAAATTCTTTAAAAATAAAAGATCTTATAGCTCCAGAATCAATTAATACTTTTGAATTTACGGAGTTCACAGAAAGCGTACCTGTAACTATGCTCGGATTCTGTACTGCCTCTTTCCTTATCATGTTGAAAGTCTTTGCCTTAGATTGATTCTGTTGTGGTGGCTGTGGTTCCATAATTCTCGGAACACTTGCTGCCATGGCTGGTTCTAACAGCCCGCACTTCTGGACTATTAACTCTAAATCAAAACTAGAATATAATTCAATTTATTGATCCAAGAGTCTATTACAAAGTTGACTATTACAAAAGCGCAGCTAAAAGCGGAAGTCCAGAAGTCAATCTACTCCAATTCTAAGGTCCTCGAACTCCAATGCTATCCAACTCAAATCTTACACGAAATCCTGAAATATTAAAGGAATGAGCGGTGAAGCCCAACAAGCAGACAATCTATCCAACTAGTAGGCCAATTAACATGAACACATATAACAAAATATGATAATCTATACGATATGATATACGAAACAAACACTTTTGATACACTTTCTTGTTCTTATTTGATACACACAATACACATACCACATAAATAAAAATAATTCAAAACCCATAATCCATGCCACGACCACTACAAACCGGTGATAATGGTCCAAAATTTTCAAAAAACTGTCACTACAATCCGGTGACTGCGGTCCTAAGTTCTTATTCGATATTTTAACAAAACATGACACAAATCAAAGATCTTAAATTATTATCGAGACACACCACGTATGCATAATGATACATATACTCTTACACATAATACTTTCAAATATATCAATACTTAGCCCATGTTTTGATAATCAAATATAAATGCATAACACACAATTTTGAAAACACTAGTAAGATCGATAGAAAACTTACCTCAAAACCTGACCAGATCTTATTTCACCCTTTTTGACCCTCTAAATGACGTTATTTTGAAAAACATGAAACATGAAAGTTGTAGAGAATGAAAAGACCTTTCCGAAAAGTCTAGAATCAATGAATTTCAACTTACGATGAATTTTATACGAATTTTACAAGATTACTGATTTTTTATAGAAAAGGCTCTACGAATTTTAATGAATAAAAACGAGAAAGATGAATAGTGTGTATTTATAACGATATAAAACCCTATATCTTAACCTATAAGTTATCCATATAGAATCTGATCCAAATTTTAGGCTCGTTATTATAATTCAATTTTAAATCCTAGTCCTTATCTAATTTTAATATTTTTATTCTATTATTCAATTATTAATCTAATTCTAAAAATTATGGGATATTACACTGGTCCTTTGTAATCCCTGGCAATGTGTCCATTCCTCCCACATTGGAAACATGTAATATATGTCTTCCCCACTGGACATTCACCTGAATAGTGTCCCATCTGTTTGTATATGAAACACGTAACATTCGGCTTATTGCAAATACCCGTATATTTCTGACCACATTCAGAACTTGAAAACGATTACCTGCTCTTTGATTTTCCTGGTCTGGCCTTCTAAAATTCATATTTTTCCGGACTTGGAATCCCGGCTTCCTGTTGAAACGATCTGTAAATTCCCTTATCCTTTGGGACGTCTCGTTTTCTCCTTCGATTATCATGGCCTTCTGAACTACGTCTATATATATTGTCAACTCAAACATTGTTACCCCATTGCGGATCCATGACTTCAACCCTTGTTGAAATCTTTTAGCTCGCTTCTCCTCGGTATCCAATTGCTCTGGCACAAACATAGCCAAATCTATAAACTTGGCTTCATACTCAGTCACTGACATGTTCCCTTGCTTTAATTCCAGGAACTTTATTTCCATATGATTCTTCATGTAGCGGGGAAAATACTTCTCCATAAATAACTCGGTGAACCTATCCCATGTCACAATATCAGTACCCTCTAAAGTCTTCTTCGATTCCCACCAATAGTTGGCTTCCCCTTTCAGAAAATAATTGGCAAAATCAGTTTTCTGATCTGCCTCGACCTTTACTAGCGCAAATGCTTTCTCAATCTCTTTCAGCCATGTCCTGGTTTTAGTAGGATCTGCCAAACCTTCAAATTCTGGTGGTATCACTGACTGGAATTGCTTATAAACTAGAATTGCTTAAAAGTAATAGTAGGCACGACTGGTGGTGGTACTTGTGGGACATTATGTGGTGGTTGTTGCAATATCTGTTATTGGAATTGTTGTTGTTGCTGCTGTTGTATTATAACCATATGTTGTTGCGTCAAATGAAACATCTGGTTCATGGTGTGGTTGTTTCGTTCCTCAGGGTCGTTATTGGAAGTCTCAGATCTAGTCTTTCTTTTAGGTGCCATTGTTCTGGTGATAAAACAAGCAATTCATTTATTTATCCATTAAACAGTTGATAATAGATAAAGAAATAATTTAACTTTTATTGGAATAGAAAGTTTAAATAAATCAGCCCCCCTTTTTTTATAGCTCTGTCCCACACAACATTATTATCAGATAATTTGCTTGTCTTTTCACAAGTCAAGCATAATTTAAAAGTATGAGAAATAAGGCTACAGTACAATTAAGGAAATGTAATACTGTAAAACTGAAAGTTAAATAAATAAAATAAAAGAGGTTGAAAAAGGTTTATTCTATATAATAACATCAGCATCAGGTGTGAGTGCTTGCTATAAAGGTCTGTCAAATACTGCTGCCGGATACAAACCAAAACTTTGAGATAGACATGTCTAATCTCACTACTACTACTATGCCTGACTCTATATACATATATCACATATCATACAACATCTCTGACTATCCCACTCTGTCTCAGAAACCTGGTGGCACTCGATCTATCTCCTGACGGATCGTCTCCAAAATCGACTGAGCAAGTTTAACTGCCCGATGGAACTCTACATAGGTATGGGTGCCCTCATGTCTCAGCTTTTTCAACTCTCGGGAAGCTCCATGGTACATCTGTTTCAATCTCTCTCTCAAAAATTAGTCTGGCTGTAAAGTTGCTAGCGGACCACTCTCTCGCTGATCAACCAAATCAAGTATCTCTCGACACTGTGCCCTCCAGAACTACATGTCCTCACGCATACTAGCAAACTCATAATAAGGAACTGTATGGGGCTCTCCAATCTC
This sequence comes from Apium graveolens, assembly GCF_009905375.1. Taxonomy (NCBI): domain Eukaryota; kingdom Viridiplantae; phylum Streptophyta; class Magnoliopsida; order Apiales; family Apiaceae; genus Apium; species Apium graveolens. The sequence goes on from NC_133652.1 coordinate 215,065,900, forward strand.
TCCCTCTGATCCTCTAGAAGGTACTCTCACAATCCCAATGATATCCTGCTGAATGATCTCTGGCGCTGGATCCATAGGCATCACAGGTTGATCAACCTCCTGTTCTCCCATGTACTCTATCGGTGGCATCTGAAAGTCCTTGGGAACAGGAGCGTACACTGCTAGAGGTGCTAGAATAAATGCTGGTTGTAGCTGGGGCTCCATAACTTGTGGATAGGGATACTCAGGTGGTAACTGTGGCGGTAACTGAGGCTCAAATTACTGCAGATAGTCTACCGGATCAGGTATCTCTAGTACTGGTGGCTCAATAGGTACTGGTAGAGGTATCTGTGCTGCCTACTCTTTACATCTATGGTTGGATGATGAAACACCCTATTTTTATAATAATAAAGCTACACGATATGAATAAGCCTAAATTATATAAAACTGCAATAGTTTAGCAAAGCTGAATAACATAATAAAATCCACAGTCTAATCCTCCAATAATAATAGAAATAGGATGTAAAGTCCACTAAAAGATGTTTTTGAATTTATTAAGTCCACTAGGTTAAATCTCAAATAAATACTGGGTGTCACTCATCACTCTTCCCGCCTGCGAAAAGGAAAACAATAAAGAGTGAGCCAAATACTCAGTACGAATATAATCTAAACAAATTATAAAATATAAATATGAATAGATTATGTCTTACCAATACGGAGATTTAAACTGAAAATGACAAAAAAGTCAACAATATAGTTTTGAAACAATTTATCAATATTTTATCGTATATGTAGGATAACAATTTAAAACAATTTGCTAGCAATGAATCATAAAGTAAGGCTGAATAACAAATAAGGTGGGTACAAATATAAGTCTCTTACACAAAACTATACTCGCTAAACTCCAATCACCAGCGAAGTATAGGATAACGGTTCCTTCCACGATAATCCAGAAGAAGAAATAAGGAATGCAAAATACATCCCAATAATACAATAATGATCATGATCTAATCACATCTCATACCCCGGAGACGGGCTCGTATACTCACCCACCGATAAAAGTTGGTGCCTAGTTCAACTTTACTCTGAACTCCATATGAACATTGTTCGTGATTAACCCACACAGATCGGTCTAAGAGCCCAACAATAAGGTTCCAAAGGTTGCTTGACTCATTGCACAAAATGAAACAAAGTAAAACAATGTAGCAAGAAAAATGCGAAATAACACTATAAACGAGTCAAGGCAACAATAATCCAAGAATAGGAAATTCAAAGTGAAAACGAGAATACGTACAAATGGGTACACATTGAGTACAATAAGCTCATAACTTTAAAAAACGGATCAACGGTAAATTTAACAAATATTCTATTATTTTAAAAAAGAAGAAAAATAAAGAATCCGTACCTCCAATAAATAATAAACAAGCCAAAGTTACCACGATGAATCCGTAAAGAAAGACCGAGCTAGTATCATTTATTCAATCTAAAGACCAATTTAATAGTTATAAATTAGTATGCATATAGATACTCCTACAAAAGCTCAGTTTATTTAACAATTCAAAAATAACAGTGTGCCCCCATTTAGGTAAAATTCATAGTGATGCTATTAATATCCGCAAGTCTGAACAACAATTCAAGTTATTATCGAAACATAATAATTTGGGATATAGCTGCCAAAGCCTGTTACTAAAAATAACTAGAATGCCGACTGAAATGGTTAAACAAAAGGAAAACGAGCAGACATATTACATGCCTTGCAGGTTCCATTTATATTTTATATAAAATCATCAAAGTAACATAATAATATTATAATAACATTAAATATATTATTGTAACAATAGAATCTTGGCCCTACATTTTATGATATATCTAAAAGAGTACGAATAAAATATTAACCTCAATCACTACGGCGCAAGCGATTCAAGTCCATGTCTTCTACTGTATTCCCTGATTCTCCTTGGACGAATATGGGCTTCGATCTCCCAAGGTGTGCCTCTCCATAAAGCTTCGAAAATCCAAAACCCTAGCCGGCTCCTTGAGAAAAATGGTTGCCTTTCTCAAATTCTAGGATCTGATTTCGTTTTTGTGTGTCTTTCCTTAGCTTCAGGAGAATGAGAATATTTATAGGCTACAGTAGGGATCATGGACCATTAGGTCGGGCATTCCAATGACATTCTGGACCAAACCCAATGTCATTAAATATTAATTCAATTCACTAAAGAATTAATATTTGCACTACCTTTCGTATTCCGTAAATTAATCATATAATTCGGCTCGCATATTAACTTTTTTATTAAATTCCCCGTGTTTAAGATATAGCATGTCCATTAATTAAATTAATTTCTGACAATTAATTTAATCATTATCTTTTATCCTTGATCATCCACTCAACCTTATAATTATGTAAAAAAAAATCTGCCTACAGGACTAAAGCATAATTATCTTTATGAGCTTTCAAGAGGACATCATCACCGAATATATTTTTCGGACACGGTTTCTTTTTATAGTTAATATCCCACTCTGTATATAATGTCATTGCCCAATATATAAATTCCCAATTTAAAATAAATTACTTAATGTATGAATCAAGGCATGTGCATTAAATACAAGTGTCAATCACTATATCCAGAACCTAAGCAATAATAATATCATGGAATCTTAGTTCTTCTTTATTGTCAGAATAAAGGAAACAATTATTCTACTATTTTGATCTCGTTCAATATACACAAAATATACAAGTATTATTCAATAGTCAAGATATATTATTTCTAAATAATACTTCAGTCGTTCCAGTGGTTTGTCTAACACCACTTAGACTGTGAACTTTATTATTTAATATAAGGAGTTTGACAATCTAATCTTCTGCTATCCCATTTGATATTAGATTGCCTACAATATATAATATACAGACAATGTGAAAACATGCATTCAAGATTCGCAGATGATTATAATAATAGTATATACTTCAAACGAATAGTTCAGTATAAACCCTAAGATATATTCGCTGACAATTGCAGACCACAAGCTCTATACAAATATCTACCATAATTAATACAATAGTTTGACAAATAACGTCATAGTATTTGGTAAATATATAAAAATACTAATCTTGATCATATATATTACTCTAATACAAGTTAAAATTAAAATAATATTAAGTATAACTACTAGCACCAGCTTGCCGAGAGCAACATGGTAGCATAAAACCATAAAATAAATGTGTACTAATGTATACCAAATCAGTCAATTATTAATATTTTAAATTGTCAAAATCTAAATCCTTGAAAATGAGTATTAATACCAGTGCATGCAAAATTAGCTCGCTAATGCCTCACTATATACATATACTATCATGTTTAAAAAGAATGGCTAAATTATTATATTTTATAAAATATATTATTTCAGAAATAAATAAAATGTAAAAGTCAGAAATTTATCGTGCGCAAATCCAAGTGTGCATCATAATTATAAAATAACTTAAATTGATCATTGAAATCACCACATTGCTATCATCACTATAAAATCATTCATGAAATAAAAAGTAGATATAATAATAGGGAGCTGATTATAATTATTTAAAAGAGAGGAGACTGGTAGGTACATATGCTACTTCAGTTATACGTACTACATATTTATAAAAATGTACAACAATAAAAAATGCTTACAGCTCAAACTCATTTATAAAAAATTAGCCGCAAATTATTAAAATAGCAGGTTCACAGTATTATATACATGATTAACCCGCGGAGTGTGCTACAATTAAAAAATATTTCACATTTATCAATGATAACTATAATTAATAACATGATTTATAAATTATGCTACATTACCAAAATCAGAATACATGCACAAATATTTAAAATATTGCACATAGAAGAATAGTTATATAAAAATACTAGTATAAATGACGACTTGCAATATCTTAGCCTGATAAATCCAAAAATAGGTGGACGCATGGATCGATGCAGTGCTGCAAATTCATAGACAAGCAACTATCTCAATCTATGGTCATCAAGATAACCACCCAATATGACATTTCATAATAAAATTATTTGTAGCTTTAGATTGTACAAGGGATAGATGCATAGACCTAACTATTATTCCTTAATACTGATAGCTTCGTCCTCCACTTGTTATAGGCCACATAAATATATTTATTAGTATATATATATATATATATATATATATATACCTAAATCAGAAAGTACGTCAAAACTATCATACTAGAATTTGGATCGTCACCGAGACTATCGGGCGAATTCGCTTCCACCGGCTGTGAAACATTAATGGTGAAGTCTATACTATATTTATAGGTCCTAAGTATAGTGAGGAAATACTGACTCGATTAGTACTAAACTTTAGGAGATGTTATCTAAACAACTAACTTGACTTTATCGATATTTTTGTAGACATCAATTAAAACTCTGCTTCGAATTCTTAGATGCTTCTAGAATTATAAATATAAACATAATATTTAACATATATTTAATTTAATTTAAGCTTTGATAATTAAAAATAAAAAAATTATCGGGTATTAAATTCTTCCCCCTTAAAATAATTTTGTCCTCGAAATTCAACTGACGCGCCTGATTCGAAAAGATAAGGATATTTTGAGCGAATAGAATCCTCCATTTTCCAAGCTGCTTTTCGAATATCATGATTTCTCCAAAGAACTTTAACAAAAGGAATCGTCTTTTTACGCATAAATCTTTCCTCTCTTGCCAAAATAGCTTCAACTTCCTCCTCACAAGATAGATCCTCACCAAATGTGTCTAAAGGATATTGAACAATATGGTGTGGATGATAAACGTACTTCCTCAAAACTTATGCGTGAAATATTTTGTGTACTCGGGACAACTAAGGTGGCAAGGCAACTCTATATGCCACTGCTCCAACTCTCTCGAGAATCTCAAATGGACCAATATACCTCAGACTCAACTTACCATCTGACCAAAACGTTGAATGCTCTTCGTCGGAGATACCTTCAGAAATACCTTGTCCCCAACCTTAAACTCATACTCTCGCCTACCCTTATCTGCATAACTCTTTTGTCAAGATCGAGCTTGTTTAAGCTTCTCCAGAGCAAATGTTACCTTATCAGTAGTGATCTGAACTAAATCGGGGCCTTCCAAAAGTTTTTCTCCTACTTCATTCCAACAAGTCGGTGTTCAGCACCTGCATCCATATAATGCTTCAAAAGGAGCCATATCAATGCTCATCTGCCAACTATTGTTATGCACAAATTCAACCAATGGTAAATACTCATCCCAATTTCCAAACCGTCCTAGTGCACAAGCTCGTAACATATCCTCCAAGGTATGAATCATCCGCTCTGACTGCCCATCTGACTTCGGATGAAATGTCGTACTATAGTTCAATATGGTGCCCCATGCTTTTTGAAATCCCTACCAAAATTTTGAAGTAAACTCGGATCTCTATCAGAAATAATAGAAACTGGAATACCATGAAGTTTAACAATCTCATTCTTATATGCTAGTCCTAAACTCTCTAAAGACATGTTCCCACAAATCGGTAAAAAGTGAGTGGATTTAGTAAGCCTATCCACAATCACCCATATCACATCATTCTTCCTCAAAGTTTTTGGCAATCCAATAACAAAATCCATGCAAATATTCTCCCATTTCTATGTAGGCAATTCCAATGGCTATAATAATCCACTTGGTTTTTGATGTTCAATCTTCACCTTTTGACAAGTCAAACACTTTGAAACAAACTCAACTATGTCACGCTTCATACCATTCCACCAAAAGTATTCCTTCACATTATGATACATCTTCGTCTCACCTAGATGAATTGAGAATGGATATCGATGGGCTTCCTCCAATAATTCCTCTTCTTGTACTTTGTAAACAACCTATTTTTCCTCAATATCTCCAATACAACTCGTAGATGCTCCTCATGCTCTTCTTTAGACTTCGAACACACCAAAATATCATCGATGATTACAATCAAAAACTTGTCGAGAAAATATTTGATACCCTGTTCATCAAGTCCATGAAAACTGCTGGTGCATTTGTCAACCCAAAAGACATGACAAGAAACTCGTAGTGCCCATAACGAGTCCTAAATGCAGTCTTCAGAGTATCACTTTCCTTCACTCTCAATTGATGGTAGCCGAAACGCAGATCAATCTTCGAAAAATATTTTGCTCCTTGCAGCTGATCAAATAAGTCGTCGATCCTTGGCAATGGATACTTACTCTTCACCGTGGCTTCATCGAACCATCCTTCTTCTTCACAAACAAGACAGGTGTACCCCAAGGTGAAACACTGGGCCTAATGAAACCTTTCTCAAGAAGTTCCTGCAGTTGTTCCTTTAACTCTTGCAATTCCAATGGAGCCATGCGATACGGAGCTTTAGAAATCGGTTGCGCACCGGGAAGCAGGTCAATAGAAAATTCCACCTCTCTTTGTGGTGGTAGTCCATCTAAGTCCTCTAGAAATATATCTGGAAACTCACAAACTACACCGACATCCACAAGTTCAGGCAATTCCATAAAAGAATCAATCACATGAGCTAAATGTCCTTTACATCCATGTATAAACATCTTCTTGGTTGTAATGGACGAAATAAATTTCCCCAAACCACTAACTATAGAACCCTGAAACTCGAACTCGGGTGAATTTGGATCACCAAAAATTATTTTCTTTCTTTGACAATCAATAGTGGCCTTATGCCGCTCTAACCAATCCATCCCCAAGATGACATCAAAATCTTACATCGGAATAGGTAAAAGATTCACAAATAATTTCCTATCATCAACTATGACTACACGATCAAGGTAAAGAGAGTTCACATATATATTTACCCCAATAGGGTTGCCAACAGAAAATTCTGATAAAGTGTAGTAGGTGCAATGCATAAGTGTTTACAGAAGATGTAGAGACAAATGAGTGTGTAGCACCAGTGTCAAGTAAGACTGTAGCATTCATGTTGCCAATAGAAAGTGTTCCCATAATGGTAGCTAGGGTATTTGCAGCATCATTTGCAGTAATAAAAAAGACACGTCCACCGATCTTCTGATTATTTCTCTCATTCTGATCGTTCTGATCCCCAGACTTCTTCAGTGGCTGCTTGTAATCTCGAATAGTGTGGCCCTTCTGGTCACAGTTAAAGCATGATCTAGTAATCCAACAACAAAGACCATTGTGCATCTTTTGTAGGATTTTATACATCGCGGAAGCATGGTAAAATAATTTCTTGATATAAAATCCAAATAAAGGCATACAAATCATGATTAAATCATAAGGGATCGTTTCCAAACTTTAAAAGTGATCCAAGAATGACGAGCGAAGATCCCTAGCAGCTGCTCCTCAAGTGTGAAGCACTCCACCGGTATCGACCAAGAGATCAATCTGATGGAGGAGAAAGGGGTGGGAGAATTAGGGTTTTCTTAACTTTTTTTAGGTTAAAACTAAAATAGGGTTTATAATAGTATATGTATAGGCAAAATTTTCAACTGAAAATTTTCCCATAAAATATTATTATTATTAACCCTTTATTCTTATTAACCAATTAACTAATAATTAAAACACCTTTTAATTATTAATCCTTTTTCTAAACACTTTAGAAATAATTCTCTCACTTAATTTAATTTCCAAATATTAAATTCTTAATTAATAATATTAAAAACTTTTTCTTAATTAATTTATAATCAATTAAATCTCATTTAATCAATTATTAAATTTGCCTATTAATTATTTATTACATAAATAAATAATTATCAGCCATTATTAATTAATTCCCCCACCATTAAATCATTCTCTTTTATGGTGTGACCCTGTAGGTTCAATATTAAGCCGGTAGTAGAAATAAATAATAATAAAACTATTTTATCATTATTTATATAAATTCTCTAATTCATTAAATATGATTAATTAATTAATCATATTTATTCTACATCGTGAGGGATACTTCTCAGCATATCGCGACTATCCGGATAATACGAATTCACTGCTTAGAATACCAAGAACCCATTCAGTGAATAGTTATCGTACAATCAATTCCTTCTACCCTGCAATGTCATGATTAAATACAAGGCATGGAACTTGTGTCAAGCCTATCTTATTTAATCATATGCTTTCCTATTCACTATGCTTAGTTCTAATTAATGTAAATTAGAAACTCCGTTCTAATTTCATTCACTCTGGCCAGAGATTCCTGAACTAGCATAAGTAGATCAGCATTGAACATTCTCTTCCTTCACTGGAAGGGGTAGATCCTTTATTGATCATACACTATCTTCATGTACAAATTCCTATACCCAGTAGAACCCTTATAATTGTCCCTGGAGACTAACTAAACCAAAGCATAGTTCAGTGTACACAAGATGACTATGATGACCTCAAGTCTAAGGATACTTGTACAACTATCACTATGTGAACAACTGCTGACACGTGAGTGAACTCCATCAGTTGTTCAGCTGTGTGAGTCATGTTCAGTGAACTTATTCTATAATAAGCACCTACATACTAGCTATAGTGTCACCACACAAATGTCTATGAGAATAGACAGCCTTCATAATGAAACAAGCATAGTATGTACCGATCTTTTCGGATTATTAATTACTAGTTAGTAATCCTACGACCAGGAACTTCTTAAGTTTAGAGTTATCATCTTTTAGGTCTCATTATTATGATCTCATCACAATCCATAAAAAGCTTTACTCTAAACTGTGGTATATCTTATTTAAACACTTAAAATAGATAAAGCCCGCAGTAAAAAACAAAACAAGTCTTTTATTAATATCAATGAAATCAAAACAGATTACATAAAAGTTATTTCTAAATCCTCATACATGATTGGACTTAGGACATATCTCTTTCAATCTCCCACTTGTACTAAAGCCAATCACTCTGGTATCTAATACCCATCTTGTCTTTATGACGATCAAAGTGACTTTGAGAAAGTGGCTTTGTTAAAGGGTCTGCTATGTTGTTATGTGTGTCAACTCTCTCGACGTTGACATCTCCTCTTTCAACAATCTCCCTAATCAGATGAAAGTGCCGCAAGACATGTTTGGAATTTTTATGAGACCTAGGTTCCTTGGCTTGTGCTATTGCTGCGTTGTTATCACAATACAACACAATAGGATTTTTAACGTTAGGAACAACTCCCAACTCAGAAACAAATTTCCTCATCCAAACGGCTTCTTTTACAGCCTCAATTGCAGCTATATATTCTGCTTCCGCTGTGGAGTCAGCCGTTGTAGACTGTTTGGAACTCTTCCAACTAGACGCACCACCATTTAGAGTAAACACGTACCCTGACATGGATTTGCTATCATCACTTTCTGATTGAAAACTAGAGTCAGTATAACCCTCTATTTTCAACTCAGATTCACCACCAAAAATAAGAAAAATTTCCTTAGACCTTCGCAAGTACTTAAGGATGTTCTTCACTGCTTTCCAGTGGTCTTCACCTGGATTGGACTGAAATCTGCTCGTCACACTAATTGAATAAGCAACATCAGGCCTAGTACACAACATCGCGTACATGATAGATCCTATTGCTGAAGCATAAGGAATCTTACTCATACGCTCTCTTTCCTCAGGTGTCTTAGGAGACATCTTTCCGGAAAGGGACACTCCGTGGCTCATCGGTATGAGACCTCTTTTGGAGTTTTCCATGCTAAACCTTTTAAGCACTTTCTGGATGTATGTACCCTAGGTAAGACATATCATTCTTCTAGATCTATCTCTATAGATCTTCATACCGAGAATGTAGGATGCTTCTCCCAAGTCCTTCATGGTGAAGTTCTTCGATAGCCATACTTTGACTGATTGCAGCATCGGTATATCATTTCCTATAAAAAGTATGTCATCCACATACAATACAAAAAATGTTACCGCGCTCCCACTAACCTTCTTCTAGACACATGGTTCATCTATGTATTTGATAAAACCAAACTCTTTGATTGTCTCATCAAAATGGATGTTCCATCTATGAGAAGCTTGCCTTAAACCATATATGGTTCACAGCAGCTTACACACTAGGTGTTCATTTCCCTTGGAAAGAAAACCCTCAGGCTGTGTCATATACACTTCCTCTTCAAGTTCCCCATTGAGGAAGGCCGTTTTCACGTCCATTTTCCAGATCTCATAGTCGTAGTAAGCAGCAATCGCAAGCAAAATCCAAATTGATTTTAACAGGGCTACAGGAGAAAAAGTTTCATCAAAGTCAATCCCTTGTCTTTGTTTGAATCCTTTTGCCACGATCCTGGCCTTATAGGTCTCCACCTGGCCATCTGCTCCAATCTTTCTTTTGTATACCCACTTGCACCCAATAGGCTTAACACCTTCAGGCGCCTCAACCAGAGTCCATACTTGGTTGGTATACATAGATTCCATTTCGGATTTCATGGCACTATGCCATTTCTCTGAGTCAACACTACTCATAACCTCATTATAGGTCACAGGTTCGTCATCATCAATGATTGAAAACTCATTTTCATTCTCAATGACAAGGCCATAATACCTCTCAGGTTGGCGAGACACTCTCCCTGTCCTACGAATGGGCTGTTCCACAGAAGGTTGTTCAGTCTGAATAGGTGTTTCCACTTGATCCGTAGTAGTTTGTGCTTCTTGAACTTCATCAAGTTCAATTTTGCTCCCACTGTTTCCTTCAAGGATAAACTGCTTTTCCAATAAGGTAGCATGTCTGGATACAAACACCCGATAATTGGTGTAAAAGTAATACCCTAAAGTCTCTTTAGGATATCCCACAAAATTATATTTTACGGATCGAGATTCCAGCTTATCTGGGTCAACTTTCTTGACATAAGCTGGACATCCCCAAATCTTAACGTGTTTAAGACTCGGTTTCCTTTCTTCCCATATCTCATATGGAGTTTGAGGAACAGATTTGGAAGGCACCTTATTCAGTAAATATGCTGAGGTTTCCAATGCATAACCCCATAGGAATACTGAAATATTCGCATAGCTTATCATGGACCGAACCATGTCTAACAAAGTTCGATTTCTCCTTTCAGATACCTCATTTAACTGTGGAGTATATGGAGGAGTCCATTGGGAGACTATACCATTTACTTTGAGATAATCTAGAAACTCTCCATTCAAGTATTCACCACCTCGATCTGATCAAAGAGTTATAATACTATGTTTGGTTTGTTTCTCCACTTCATGATTATATTCTTTGAACTTTTCAAAGGCTTCAGACTTGTGTTTCATCAAATACACATATCCGAATCTAGATCGATCATCTATGAAAGTAATGAAGTATGAAAATCCACCTATGGCTTGCGTAGACATTGGTCCACATACATCTGTGTGTACCAATCTTAGCAAATATGCAGCCCTCTCTCCATGTCCACTAAATGGAGATTTGGTCATTTTACCCAATAGACAAGACTCGCATGTAGGATATGATTCAAAATCAAAGGGGTCAAGTAACTCTTCCTTATGTAATGTCCGCAGTCTATTTTCACTAATATAACCAAGTCTGCAATGCCACAAGAAAGTGAGATTTTCATCATCCCTTTTTCTTTTATTAGTTTGTTCAATCTGAAGTAAATTATGCTCTATGTCACATACATACAGACCATTATTTAAAGTACCACATTCATAAAGAACATTATCTCTAAGAATAGAACATTCATTATTCTTAATAATAAATGAAAAACCATCCAAATCCAACATAGGAATAGAAACAATATTCCTCACAATAGAGGGAATGTAATAACAATTATTCAAAATAATAGTCTTGCCCGTAGGCATATGTAAACTAAATGATCCTACAGATATGGAGGCAACCCTTGCTCCATTGCCCATATGTAGAATCACCTCATCTTCTTTAAGAGTCCTACTTCCCTTTAGTCCCTCAATAAATTGCAAATATGAGAACCACAGGCGGTATCTAATACCCAGGTAGAAATTTGACTTAGTGACATAATAACTTCGATCATGAATATACCTGAATCAGAAGCAATAGTCTCACTACCCTTCTTCTTCTTCAATTCTGCAAGGTAAACCTTGCAGTTCCTCTTCCAGTGCCCCACCTTGTTACAGTGAAAGCAAACAACTTTGCTCTTGGGGTCTTCAGCTTTTGGTGGAACCGGCTTTTCTCACCTACTTTCTTCTTCTTGGAAGGGTTCTTCTTCCTTTTCTTAGGATTGGAACCTTCACCAATTAGAAGAACATAACTCTTCTTAGGGGGAAAATTCGATTCCGCAGTCTTCAACATGTTGTGGAGTTCAGGCAGGCTGACATCCAGCTTATTCATGTGAAAGTTCACAACAAACTGCGAGAACGAACTCGGAAGTGATTGCAAGACCAAGTCTTGGCTCAGCTCCCCATCCATGGCAAAACCAGTTTATCCAAGACGTTCAATCAAATTGATCATCTTAAGTACATGGCCATTCACAGATGATCCCTCAGACATCCTCCAACCGAATAGCTCCTTCGATATCTCATATCGAGCTGTTCTCCCTGCCACATCATACAACTCTTGTAGATGCATAAGGATAGTGTGAGCATCCATATGCTCATGTTGCTTCTATAGCTCAATGTTCATGGAAGCTAGCATGATGCATTGAACAACATTTGCATCATCTATCCACTTACGATACACAACATGTTCATCATTATGTGCATCGCTAGCAGGTTCAGTAGGCTTAGGTGAGTCAAGCACATATTCCAGCTTCTCAACCCTGAGAACAATTCTCAAGTTTCGAAGCCAGTCAGCAAAATTAGGACCAATCAACTTGTGAGCATCTAGTATGCTCCGGAGTGATAGTGCAGAAGACATAACGTATATAGTAAATCTGTAAATGATGAACACATGACAACACTTAGCAAATATTCAATTTCATTTCAAAATACTGTATGAATCGGGTCTTTATTCATAAGTGGCTCCCACTAGTTTATCTAATTTATACAACCCCTAAGTGAAAATTAAGCATTCATAATGCTAGTGGGAATAGGGATCCCACATTCCATCACACAACCTCGGCTGTAGCACGAAACGTCATGTGATGTTCAATAGGCAGACAACTCTTGTCAATTACATCTTATGTTATTCCCTAATAAAACTTTAGCCTCTTGAATAATTGAGTCACGGCTGTAGCACGACAGACTCAATATTCTAAGTTAAGTCTAACCCAACATTTCATACAATTGAATCAGTCTCCAACGGCCCACGGCTGCAGCACATAACGACCTTTAGATTCTAATTCAATGCACACATCTCTATGTAATAGACAAGTATTTCTTATTTCGAAATCAAAGCCCTCGGCTGTAGCACGAAACGACAATGATTCAAAAATAAGAACTACTTTCTACCATGTTGGAAGGCTTTGACCGACACAAGCCCGTTGTGTCATTGGCCAATTACTACTTGATATTATTTAATTTTAGAGGGATTATATTATGTTACAATCATAATCATATTATAAAGAGATTTTTCCTTTTAAATTAAATATTTCAAATCAATAATCGATAATCAGTTGATTCCCAGATCGGGGGGAGCATTGTCAAGAGGTGTCACTTAATACCCATTTCTTACAGATAGAAATCTGTTGTTGACAGAATCATCCTTTCTCTCAATATTGAAAATTCATATTCAATTACGTGTTTTATAAATACAAGAATCTCATGATTGTATTCATAATATTTATATTAAGGTCATGAAACAATTTCACTATACTAGATTGTCTAACATACGCCTTATGTTAATTAAGTTCACCTAAATCTATCATATCATGATAAGTTAAGCATATATCACATATATAAGCATGAATAAACGTAAAGGTAGGCATGTTAAATCATGTAGCATATTAGTCTAAGCATTATACATCTCTATGTATCACATGAGGCATTTAAAAGTAATTAAAACAGTTAAAAACAGCTTTAAAACACTTTCGGGAATATAAACAGTTCAAAACTTTTATATAAAAAAAAATTGGACCACTTCATTAGATCTGTCTCGTAAAAACGAATCCAACGATATATTGCACGCCCAAAACGGAGTTACGAAACTCCCAGAAATCAAATTAAAAAAAACAGATGGGCTGTAACGCATTTCAGGAACGCGTTACAAGCCCTGTAACGCATTCCGGTAATGCATTACAACCCTTTTAAGCCATTAAAAGGTGTAATGCATTCCGTGAATGCGCCACAGGGTGTAACGCATTCCCGGAGCGCGACATCCATTTTCCCCGCGTGCAACTTCTGCCGCCGCCATGTCTTGAAAACCGTGCCACCATCAATCAGCAACAGCAGAACACCTTTCTCTTTATTCCAGCAGCAAACACAATATATATATATACTATATATACATATTTTTAATTACGAATTTTAATTAAAACAACTTCAAAAAATCATAATAATTAATCCACACATCAGAAAATTATAAAAAAAAATACCTAGACGATCTACAACACTTGTAGAACCCAGATCTACAGTCAAAACAATTTTGAGAAACAATTTCTAATCAATCATAATTAATCCATGATATAACTTGCAAAAATCATAATAAATTCATACAAGATCATAAAATTCTGAAATTTTTATCACAGATCTATATGCATACAACCTATGCTCTGATACCATTGTAGGATTTTATATATCGCGGAAGCATGGTAAAACAATTTCTTGATATGAAATCCAAATAAAGGCATACAAATCATGATTAAATCATAAGGGATCGTTTCTAACCTTTAAAAGCGATCCAAGAACGACGAGCGGAGATCCCTAGCAGCTGCTCCTCAAGTGTGAAGCACTCCACCAGTATCCACCAAGAGATCAATGTGATGGAGGAGGAAGGGGTGGGAGAATTAGGATTTTCTTAACTTTTTTTAGGTTAAAACAAAAATAGGGTTTATAATAGTATATTTATAGGCAAAATTTTCAGCTGAAAATTTTCCCATAATATATTATTATTATTAACCCTTTATTCTTATTAACCAATTAACTAATAATTAAAACACCTTTTAATTATTAATCCTTTTTCTAAACACTTTAGAAATAATTCTCTCACTTGATTTAATTTCTAAAAATTAAATTCTTAATTAATAATATTAAGAACTTTTTTAATTAATTTATAATCAATTAAATCTCATTTAATCAATTATTAAATTTTCCAATTAATTATTTATTACATAAATAAATAATTATCAGTCATTATTAATAAATTCCTCCATCATTAAATCATTCTCTTTTATGGTGTGACCCTGTAGGTTCAATATTAAGCCGGTAGTAGAAATAAATAATAATAAAACTATTTTATCATTATTTATATAAATTCTCTAATTTATTAAATATGATTAATTAATTAATCATATTTATTCTACATCGTGAGGGATACTTCTCAGCATATCGCGACTATCCGGATAATACGAATTCACTGCTTAAATTACCAAGAACCTATTCAGTGAATAGTTACCGTACAATCAATTCCTTCTACCCTGCAATGTCACGATTAAATACAAGGCATGGAACTTGTGTCAAGCCTATCTTATTTAATCATATGCTTTCCCACTCACTATGCTTAGTTCTAATTAATGTAAATTAGAAACTCCGTTCTAATTTCATTCACTCTGGCCAGAGATTCCTGAACTAGCATAAGTCGATCAGCATTGAACATTCTCTTCCTTCACTGGAAGGGGTAGATCCTTTATTGATCATACACTATCTTCGTGTACAAATTCATATACCCAGTAGAGCCCTTATAATTGTCCCTGGAGACTAAGAACTAAACCAAAGCATAGTTCAGTGTACACAAGATGACTATGATGACCTCAAGTCTAAGAATACTTGTACAACTATCACTATGTAAACAACTGCTGACACGTGAGTGAACTTCATCAGTTGTTCAGCTGTGTGAGTCATGTTCAGTGAACTTATTCTATAATAAGCACCTACATACTAGCTATAGTGTCACCACACAAATGTCTATGAGAACAGACAGTCTTCATCATGAAACAAGCATAGTATGTACCGATCTTTGCGGATTATTAATTACCAGTTAGTAATCCTACGACCAGGAACTTCTTAAGTTTAGAATTATCATCTTTTAGGTCTCATTATTATGATCTCATCACAATCCATAAAAAAGCTTTACTCTGAACTGTGGTATATCTTATTTAAACACTTAAAATAAATAAAGCCCGCAATAAAAAACAAAACAAGTCTTTTATTAATATCAATGAAATCAAAACAGATTACATAAAAGGTATTCCTAAATCCTCATACATGATTGGACTAAGGACATATCTCTTTCTTCTTCCCGCCGTGCTCACAAGCTTTTCCTCCATTCTGATTTCCAGCTTGTGTCCCTGACTTGTTATGCTGATTACCTTGATTTACATTTCTCTACTGAAAACTGTGAGTCTTGTACCTCTATTCATTCTATTTAAATTTTCCTGCAGACCCACCATTTTTATGAAACTTGGATGAATCAACATCTCTTTTTTTTTATTCTGCATGTCTCGCTATTTACGAAAATCAGCCTGATGAAGTTCTTGATCTCTAGAACTGTCCACCAAACTGTCTATGGTAGTGTAGTGATTAGTTATGATGTGGTTACGGATAGAATTCTTTAAAACCCACTTAAATTTCATGATTGTATCCTCCTCGGTACCAGCAACAGATCGAGCATATCCAACCAATCTCTGAATCTGACCCGAAAGTCTGCCACAGACTCATCCTCTTTATGAGCTATACTCTGATATTCTTGAAAAATGGATCAACAGTAAATTTAACAAATATTCTACTATTTAAAAAAATGAGAAAAATAAAGAATTCGTACCTACAATATATAATAAACAAGCCAAAGTTACCACTGTGAATCCGTTAAGAAAGACCGAGCTAGTATCCTTTATTCAATCTAAAGACCAATTTAATAGTTAAAAAATAGTATACATATACATACTCATACAAAAGCTCAGTTTATTTAATAATTCAAAAATAATAGTATGCCCCCATTTAGGTAAAATTCATAGTGATATTATTAATATCCACAAGTCTGAACATAAATTCAAGTTATTATTGAAACATAATAATTTGTCACTTAGCTGCCAAAGCAGGTTACTAAAAATAACTAGAATGCTGACTTAAATGGTTTAACAAAAGGAAAACAAGCAGACATATTACGTTCCTTGCAAGTTCCATTTATGTTTTATATAAAATCATTAAAGTAACATAATAATATTATAATAACATCTAATATATTCGCTGACAATTGCATGCCACAAGCTCTATAAAAATATCTACCATAATTAATGCAATAGTTTGACAAATAACGTCATAGTATTTAGCAAATATATACATATACGAATCTTGAACATTTCTATATTCTAATACAAGTGAGAATTAAAATAATATTAAGTATAACTACTAGCACTAGCTTCCCAAGAGCAACATGGTATCATACAACCATAAAATAAATGTGTACTAACGTATACCAAATCAATCAATTATTAACATTTTAAATTGTCAAAATCTAAATCCTTGAAAATGAGTATTAATATCAATGCATGCAAAATTAGATCGCTAATGCCTCACTACATACATATATTATCATTTTTATAAAGAATGGTTAAATTATTATATTTTATGAAATATATTATTTCGGAAATAAATAAAATGTAAAAGTCAGAAATTTATCGTGCGCAAATCCAAGCGTGCATCATAATTTTAGAATAACTTAAATTGGTCACTGAAAACACCATATTACTATCATCACTATAAAATCATTCATGAAATAAAAAGTAGATATAATAATAGACAACCGGGGGAGCTGATTATAATATTTAAAAGAGAGGAGACACGTAGGTACATATGCTACTTCAGTTATTTGTACTACATATTTATAAAAATGTACAACAATAAAAAAATCTTACAACTTAAACTCATTTATTAAAAATTAGCCGCAAATTAATAAAATAACAAGTTCACAATATTATATACATAATTAACCTGTGGAGTATGCTACAATTGAAAAATATTTCACAAATATTAATGATAACTAGAATTAATAACATGATTTATAAATTATGCTACATTACCAAAATCAGAATACATGCACAAATATTTAAAATATTGCACATAGAAGAATAGTTATATAAAATTACTAGTATAGATGACGGCTTACAATATCTTAGCCTAAGAAATTCGAAAATAGGTGGACGTATGGATGATGTAGTGCTGCACATTCATAGACAAGCAACTATCGCAATCTATGGTCATTAACATAACCACCCAATATGACGATTCATAATAAAATTATTTATAGGTTTAGATTTTACAAGGGCTAGATGCATAGACCTAACTATTATTCCTTAAGACTGATAGCTTCGTCTTGCACTTGTTGTAGGCCACATAAATATATTTATTAGTATATATATATACCTAAATCAGAAAGTACGTCAAAACTATCATACTAGAATTTGGATCCTCACTGAGACTATCGGGCGAATTCGCTTCCACCGGCTGTGCAACATTAATGGTTAAGTCTATCCTATATTTATATGTCCTAAGTATGGTGAGAAAATAATAACTCGATTAGTACTCAACTTTAGGAGATGTTATCTAAACAACTAACTTGACCTTATCGATATTTTTGTAGGCATCAATTAAAACTTTGTTTCAAATTCCTTGATAGTTCTTGAATTGTAAATATAAATGTAATATTTAACATATTTTTAATTTAATTTAAGTTTTGATAATTAAAAAAAAGTATCGGGGTATTAAAGATGATGTCTCCATCTAATAACATAATCAAAACACAAGAAAAAAATGTCAACTTCCTATTCCTAGAACTCACAGATACTTAACCTGTAATTTAACAAAACCCTGACAATCCTAAACATATCTTATGTGATCTTTTCATCTATCTTAGTCCTAGTGTTCTTGTTTCAAGGACCAAAACCTACAGCTCTGATGTCAAACTGTAACGCCCTCCAAATCCGGGGTCTAGATCTGAGAGTTACTTGCCAACTAATAACATAATTAAACCTGTATAATAGTTATAAAAACATATATCTAACCCCTTCATATTACTATTCAGGATTTTTAAGGTTAAGGTATGAAGACAAGAACATAACACTACTTTTATTACATCCTCAAATTTAAAATCTTACAAACCTCTCTTTATTACAAACCAACTAACTAAACATATTTTAAAACTAGTTTCATTTTATTCAAATACACACAACAACTAACTAAGCTAAACCGTAGTTTAAAGCTCTCTTCTTGAATCAGGATTATCACTCTTGCTACCAGAGGGTCCCACATTTTCACTCGCTTCTTTACTACCCTGGTGTGGATATGCTTCATTCTCCGCTTTTACTAAAAGATAAAGTGAGTAATAACCACAAAAGGTGAGCCATAATTTCTCATCAAGTCCACAATATATATATATATATATATATATATTTATATAGTATTATAAGAAAGTTAGGTGAATCTGATATAAAATGGTAATCAAATTCTATGTGAATTTGTATATATCTGTAAAGAATAAAGAAGGACGCTATCGGCGATTATCAATAAACTAGATTGGACACAAAATCAACATACGCACTATAACCTGCTGATCAGTCAGGATACCGTGCGGATCTATACCCATCTGTATAGACCCACCATCATATCGGGTACCCATGCCCATTTTGGCCTAAAGGGTCTAACCATCCTTGGCCCTATTCGTAACCATCCAGTCCATAGATTAGTATCCGGAACAATCGGTATGCTTAATGTATCCCAACATCACAATTTATATCAAGATATAGGTAGTGAGTATTCTATTGGAATATGAATAGAGTATTCAACGTATCAAAGACAATCAGATTTAAAATAAAAGTGTGATCAAAAGAACAGTACTTGTGTTTCAGTGTATTTGAATAGGAGTGTGTCAAGAACTTGAATGAGATAGAACAATTCAATATTCTGGATTTAGAATAGGGGAAAAACTTGTCTGGTATGCGATCTATTCCAAATCTATCATTGGCTTGAACCGTATTGCTAGATTCGTATCTATCAAGGAAAGATACTAATTTAATTGACTTATACCTCGATCGTATATCAATCCGAATCCACGCAACATTTCTCATCTACCCGTACAATACCAATTGACTCTTATAATAATTAACTAGCATTAAGAAATTAAATAACCACATAATTCACATAGCACGTAAGTCAGATAGTCATCCGGGTCTTTAAATATTTTTAGAATTGAAATCGAGTCATTATTCGCATTATTGAACAATATCTAACTCGTTTTCCTAATTTTTAGAATTTATTAGACTTGTATTCTTAATTAGTCGGGTCTATAAGTAAATAATTAATGAACGCCCACTTGTTTCCGAAAGGAATTAAGATTTAAACTATTTTAATCGGAAACAGATCATTTTTCTGAATTTGGGAGCGTTCGTTTCATGTAAAATGGATAAACAATTCAATTAATATTCAATTAATGAGAATAATTCAATTATTATTCAAAATAATTATTTATTCAAATTAATTAAATATTAATTACAATTTTAATAATTATTTACGAAAAAACAAAATTAAAAATGATTTTTCATAATTTTGGAATTTAAATGAATTTTAAATAAATTATATAAATAATTTGATTAATTATTAAAATATTTAATCAATTTAAATAATAAATAAATAAATAAATAAATAAATTTCTAATTTTGGAAAATAATTCAGATTTATTTATAAAATTAATTAATTAAATTAATTAATCAATTTATTTTAATTAAATAAAAATGATTTTTGAATTTATAAAATAAAAATAAAAATAATTTCCAAAAATAGTTTTCAAAAATTGGTTTTGGGTTTTTCAGATCAAAACCAGGTTTTAGAAACGGGTCGAAACCAGGTTTCCAAGAATAGATTCGGGTCACCAGGAACCTAGAATCCGGCAACGATTCCAGCCACCGGAATCTTTTTCCGGTCAACTCGTATCTGGCCAAAAACAACACTGTTTGGTGTGTTTTTGACAGGGTTTTCATTCTAAACAAACTTATAAACATATCTCAGGCAACCATCGACCATAACAACCCCTGGAACAACTTCTCTGGACATAATCAATCAAACTCCGACCAACAATCGATTTCACGAATTTGTAAATGAAACTTCACGTTCTATAGCTTAAATTAAAACTTATGAGCTGTATAATCAAAGCCCTATCATCCCACTAACCTCATATTACTCAAACTCAAAATCGATCAAATGAAAATTAGCATAAACCCTAACAATTGAACTATCAATTACAACTATCATTTGATGAAATTAATGATGCAACTCGGTTATAAATCATCATATAAAGCTATATCAATAATCAAATCAATCTAATAACCCTAAAATCGCCCGCAAGGGTTGGCTCAGTTGGTTAAAGAGAGGAAAATTGTCCTCTTGGTCACAGGTTCGAATCCCACGGGAGGAGAATTTATGATTATGCTTCCTGAGTCAGAGCCTGTCGCTTAAATGCGGTTTACCTTGGTTCACGTGGTTTGCAGGCTATTACGTGAGCCCGTAGGGTTTACCCAGTGCGCACCCGAAGGGTAGCGGCTGCGGGTTACCTACGATAAAAAAAAACCCTAAAATCAAAAAGCCCTAAATCAGTCAAGAACCCTAGAAATTGAAATTGAAAATCTATGAATCAAAACACGAAATTGATGATATAAACATGTAGAACAAATCAAGAGCATCGACTTGAGTACTTACATGATATAATTTGGTCCTCAGAATCGATCAAAATCACAGTTTGATTCCTTGACCCAAATTCAAGAACCCTACCCAAATTTCAGAGATTTTTTTTTGTGATTTTTTGTGATTTTTATGTAATTAATTAATGAAATTAGGCTATTTATAATTACAGAATAATAGCCATAATTAAAATTTAGGCCCTAATTATATCTCTGAATAAAATTAATTGACCCGTAATTAATAATTTATGGGGAATAATTTTTAAAATTTTAATTTCAAATAAATACAAAATATATGCCAAAATTTTCCAAAAAATGTGAATAATTCAAATATGCAAAGAAATGAAATATTTTAAAGTCCCATGATTTTATAAAAATAAAAATATGATTTTTGTGGGGTTTTAAGCACCCATAAGGGCCCGAAAAAAATCATTTTTTACGAAACGAGATATTTTCTAAATTAACTGGATGTTCAGAATATCGATACGGCATACGCCATATTAGGCAAGATAAGGCCAATTATTTTATATGAAATATGAGCTATTAAAAGAAAGTTTGGGCCGTATAACTTTTGATATAAAAGCATTTAACCCGCAATAAAATACCCGAAAAATACCCTGAACTATATGGAACGCATACAACACATAAAAGCTAATATTTATGACTAATTACACTTGATGATACTATAAAATACACATTACACATTTATTATGATATTAAACAGTCATAATTTTTCAGTCGTTACAATATTGGAGTCTCGAGTACGATTGCGTGGGGGTAGTTCAAGTAATGAAGAATAAAAACTCTAATGAGATCAACATATGATTTGAATATCAAAAATTTTCGTAGCTTAATAAAATGATTTGACAACAAATTTATATTACTTTTTGTCAAACACTCTACTAATATGGTTGCTCATCAGTTGGCTAGAAAATTATAAAATTATTTAAGTAGTATCTTATTTGGGAATTCCGTTTCTATTCAAATTCAAAATTGTATTGATAAAAATTTGAGTTATTAATAAACATTTCATGCTTTCCGTCAAAATAAATAAATTAAGTTCATGTTTTTTTGTTTATGAAGGAGCGGTATTAAGTTCAAATTATTTTTAAAATATTGTGAAAGCTGATTAGTAATTTTTTCAATTTGACGTTCAAAATCAAACTTCCTTATTATAACATTATGAAATTTAAAAATTTAATATAATACTATCCTAAAATCCGTGCGATGCAAAGATTTTTTTAAATATTATATAATTTTGAATTTAAGTTGAAGTGAAAATTTTAAGTTTTGAAATTTATTTATTACATTTTTTTTGATAATATGATTTGATAATTATTTTAAATATGCATGTGTATAATTTAGTGAATTTTAATTTTAAAAAAAACATCACTAATTGAAAGATTTAGTTTTGTTAAAATTTATAGGCGTGTTTACAAAAGATAATTATATTTTAATTAAAAGATAAATTTTAGCGCACATCAATAGTAAACGAATTATCTTTACTTTGATATACCGAACAAATCTAAAGTAACTATATTCAAATTTATTTTGGTTTAATTTGTTTGAAGCCAGATCAATGATAAAAAGTTTAGTTATCAATTAAAAAAAAATTATGTTAACTCGAATAAAATTACATATTATTTATTGTAGTTAGTATATTTATTTTCTTATTTAAATTTTGATTTATCATGAATCAATTGTTTAATTATTTTATCTCAGATGAATAGCATGTGTTGATTTATTTTAGTCCGACACAATTATACTAACTAAGGAATCATTTATATTTTTATTTTATTAAAATAGTTTTAGATATTATAGAAATTAATAAAAGCCCTAATTATATAAACCCAAATATTTTACACAGCATTTTACACACAGATCTGTAATCAAACTTTTAATATTTCGGTTATCAGGGTAGTTATCCCACAATCCTAAGCCTACTTTAAACCTAACAACGAATTTGGTAAACTTTAATCTTATTTTAACACAGATCAATAATATAAGAATTACCTTTAGTTTGAATGTAATTTTAGTTTTAGCATAGATCGATAATATACATTATTTTGTTTTAGCCTTAGACCTGTTATATCAACCATCGAATTATATTTAGTTTGTTTTTAATTTTATTTTAGCTTTAGTTAAATATTATTTTATTTTAAGGTGAATAGATAATATATTTTGTTTTATTCTGTTAACATTATATCGACCAACACATTATATTTTAGTCTGGTTTGATAAAATATTTTTTTAGTTAGTTCAATAGTATTTATTATATTATTTTAGCCCGAGATAACAAATCTTGATTTTAGTCTCACACCCGTTATGTAAACCAAATGCATCTAATTATATTTAGTTTTTTGTTTATTTCATTTTAGCCCGGAATGAATGTTATTATGTTTTAGACAGAATTGATAATATGTATAATTTTATTTTATTCTGATGACATTATCTCTCCCAAACGAATTTACTTTCAATTTATTTTATTTTAGCTCGTTTATTTTTTTTGTTTTAGCCTGATGACATTATATCGACCAAACAAATTTGCTTTCAATTTTTTATCAGCCTTTATTATTTTTTAATCCCAGGATGCAAATCCAACTAATTATATGTAATTTATTTTTATTTTTTATTTAGGAATGGATCAATAGTATAATTTTATTTAATATTATTTATTATTTTATTTAAATCAAAACCACTAGACATATTACAATTCTATTTATATTTATTTAAATATATTTTGAATAGTAATCTATTTATGAGAGTGTTTTATTTTAAATATTACTATAAATACAGTGACCAAACCGACCACCAACCAAATTTTTATTGTTTCATCTTTAATATAAGGATACTGTTAACCACAACCCTTAGAGCTATTGATAAGAATTTAATGTACTGTATCATTTACTACTATAATTTATATCATCTGGTTATGATAAGTGCGCCTTGTTCAAAATTTTAGAAAGAGTAATAAATTCATAGGATGCAGTTCACATTTTTAATTTATTTTACTTATTTACTGGTTTTTTGATAGAACCAGCTTATTTACTTTCTTCTTGCTCCTTTGTAAATTATAGTTACCACATTTTTTTAAGAATAATTTGATGATTAATCCTTTAATATTTGTAAAATCTTATATACTTTTTAAAACTTTTTTTGAGGTATATAATGTGATTTTTTTAACCACTATAAAAATGTTATTTTAGAAAAGTGACCACGAAAAATATAGGTAAAATTACATCATTATAAATCAAAATTGCAATAGTGAAATCCAAAACATAATATTGTATTACTAGGAGAAATCTTTAAGTCACGAAGATGCACAACCAATTAAAACATTTTACCAACTAGTACTTAACATTGAATATATGATTTAATCCTAATTCATTTGTCAAACTTTTCTTTCTCTTCGAAGGCATATGTGAAGAGTTAGGGTCTACCTGAGCGCTATTTTCTTTACCTGGACATGTTGGTCTTGTGTGACCAGCAAATTTACACTTAGAACATGTTTTACTCTTTTTTGAAGATTCTTTTCCTCCTTTAATGTGTCTTTTTTTGGACGTCCTTTGGTGGTTGATTTGGGAGGGCACAAGATATTAGCATCTTCAAATGTAATTCTCCAACATCAGATTCAAGGTCATTCAAATCATTTTCAACTAAGACTTTTTCAGAGTTCTTATTAGCTTTCTGAGAAGTACATGAACACCAACGCTGGGGCAAATAGAAATCTGGAATTCTAAAACAATCCTTGTGCATTAATACTCGAATTATATGACGACACAATATACCCCAAAATTGAAAATTCTTGTAACTACATATGGCATCAATCCCATTCCAAAATACCTCGTGATTCTTACGGTTAACTCCTTCAAAATATCTTACTGTGAAATTGTTATCTTCAACTCGAGCCAACAAGTACATATTTGCTCTCTTGAATTCTTTTTGAAACTTTTTAAAAGCAAATAAAGTGAAATCTTGAAAGGCTTGTTCTTCCAATGAAGATTTTGTCACCATGAAACTAGGTCTTAATGTAACTGCCATTGTGTTTTGTAATTGCCCTTGTCTTAACTCATCAACAACAAGTTCCACCTGCAATAAGGATATGCCATTCTTTTTAAAACATGTTCATATAAGTTTTAATATATACAATAATATTATATTTGTTTCACAAAGTCACTCAAATGTGTATGAGATGATACAAATCTTTTAACGAATGCATTTATGCTCTCTGATCTTCCAGTAGTTGTCATCCCTCCAAAAAAGAAGTCACGCAAATAACATGGTGCCCAAAATTGCCTAATGTTGTACAAACCTTGAACATGTCTGTTACTTTGTAAAATATACTTTTTAACCAGTAAAGGCCAATCATGCTCAAACTTTTCAACAAAATTGGTTTTGTAAAGTGTATAAAAATCAGCACACCAATTTTGATATTCCTTTTTTAGCAAAGCAGTGAACCAAGAACTAAACTTCAAAGTTATATGCCATATACAAAAGTTAATGTTTAGTAGTTGGCATTTCACTTGCAATTGCTTCTGTCATCCATGGATCCTGATCTGTGACGATAGTTTTCGGTGCTGTCTTCATTACACTTTCAAACGTCTGTAATTTAAAAAGGTGACAAAATTAAAATTATCATCTTCCAAATAATTATAAAAAGAATAATATGATCTATAAGTGTGTACCTTCATTAACCATTTAAATATACTTGTAGTTTCATTTCGAAGAATTGCACTTCCAAATAGTATAGTCTTTCCATGATTATCGACGCCAATAAAAAATGCACAGGGCATGTCATATGCATTAACCTTATAAGTGGTATCAAAGAAAACTACATCCCCATATATAGCATACCTTTCAAAGTATTGAGCATAACACTAAAATAAATTTTCTAATCTCGATTCCGCATCCATTGTGTATACATATTGAAATTTATCATTTTTTAATTTTGCAGATCTCATATCGTCTAATGCATCCTTGCATCATTCGCTCCAACCATTTTTTTCATTTTAACAAATAAATTTCGGACATCTCTTTCAATAAAAGAAAGGTCTCCGTGTTTTACCTGTTTCTGAAGCTCCATGACTCGTATTGTTTGTCTAATACTAAGTCCTGCTTTTTTGTATAACAAAATTTGCTTTTCGTCTTCCAAAGTGATGATTCGATTTACAGGAAGTAAACGCATTTCAGCGGGTGACAATAAATCATGATTATGATCATTGATGAATTTCGTCACATGCCATTCTTCTGGAAATATGTCCGAAGTCCGTTTCAGTGTAAGGCGCATATGAGAATTGCACTGGAATTTTGAAGACTCTCTATTTCTTTGAGTTTTTGAAGGACAAATCAGCTTTATAGGTTTTTTCCCTCCGCGGTGACAATAAAAATCACGTCTTACTGACTTTCCATTTCTTGTTGCTGATCGATCTTTTCGAATTGTGAAGCCTTTTGCGTGGGCATAAATTTTGTAAAAGATATATGCTTCTTCTAAACTTGAAAATGTTTGACCAACAAAAGGTTCGATTTCCACTTCGATCGGAGGTTCTTTTAAGTCTTAAAAAGTCATCTGCAATATCTGTTTTAAACGATAGAAAAAAAGACACCATTTATTTATGCAGACAACCAAATTAAACTCTTTTTGATAGAAAACTATCAGTATCTCTGTGGATAATTTTCTCGAACATGTTCTGAGCACAAGAGATTATAATTTAGAAAAAAAACATAGTCACAAGACTAAAAATTCAAGATACTGAAGAATGAAAAATGGGAGGTATAAAGAAATTACAATCAAGATCTACGTATATATAATAATGAAATTAGACAAATAAACTTACTAAGGATATTATAATATGCAACCAAATGGAAGAAGAAAAAAATATGGCAAAAAGATACTAAGAAGATATTATGGTAGTTGAGATATGATTTGTGGGAATAAAAGAAATAAAAAATTGACGACTTGCATTATGAGCGGGAAAAAACATACCATAATTTGGCAGTACTTTAGTTGATATATAAGTGCAACTAGCTCCTAAACCCGTGCAAGGCACGGGCAATTCTTATCTATTAATTTTTAAATATTTTAATATTTTTTAAATATATATTTTAAAAATATTTATAGCTGAAAAATATGAGTATATTTTATAAAAAATATGTAAGAACGTGTAATATTCAAAGTGATTGTAGTATAAAGGAAAACATTATTTTAATTTACTTTATCGAACATTTTAACTAATTATCGATTCATAGGGAATGATCTTCTACTCTTATTATAAGATCGTAAATGGATATACACATATTTTGGTAAAAAGACAAATCTTCTTCTTTAAATATTTTCGTCTCAAATCTATTTCTTTACGACCTCCTTCCATAGATGGCAAAAAAAGTCTTGAGTTATTTGTGTACCGGCCTATCCCCTTACCATTTTGCTCCTGTTGGGAAAAATATAATTATTTGATTATTTTGTAAGACATATATAAATTATACGTCAATTTTAATGGTAAAAAAGTAATCAACCAAATTACCAAAGTAATGAAAATGGAGGGTAATCAATTGACTTGTGAATTACAGATGTGTTGAAAATTTGTGAAAGGTTTGGTTCAGTCGGTTTGTATTTGGTTTAAAAAATATTAAAACCAAACCGCAACCATATTATCAGATCGGTTTTTATTCGGTTTGGTTATTAATTGGTTCGGTTTTTCATGGTGTATTTTGGTTTAGTTTTGTTCGGTTTTGGTTTCGGTTTCGGTTTCAGTTTTTGGTCCGGATTTGCTCATCCCTAGAATAATCACAAACATGTACAATAAAATCTCGATGAATGAATACATTCGGGAATGTAATTATTTTTATTTACCAAAATTATTAATAATTTTGATGAGTTTATTTATTTACCGAATGTTCGTCTATCGATACTGTATATTTTATGCTTATGAATATTCTACATTATTCTTTTATAAAATTAGTATAAAGAGGCTAACATGGTTCGATGGTTACGGAGAAAAATATATTTTTAAAATTACTATGATTAGAAGATCATGCTTTGGTTCGTTGATTAGAATAAGTTAGCTATGTTACACAAGAAATTTGGGTTTAAAACAATTTTTTTTATTAAAGTTGTCTATGAACTCTAAATTTAATTATAAATAAAAAGTAGTACAATTAAAATATACATACTCTTGTTATTTTTCCCTAGTATAAAGCTAGTACATAGAAATGAGTTAATTAATCAAGCCTCAAATTGTTATATTTTATAGATATATCAAAATAAATATAGAGTAAGATACAGTGTAAATAAATAACCTCTACCTCAACATTTAATGTTATCAAGAGTTTCATAAATGTGTCTTTAACTCAAGTGGTTGATATGCTATTTTTACAAATAGTTGACTTGAGTTCGATTCCCATCCAAAACAACAATTTTTAATATTTAATAAAATACAGGGGTAAAATAGTAATTACGAATAAAATGTTTTCCCTGAAACTTGAATGAGTTAATTAGTCAAGCCTCAAATCGTTATATTTTATAGATATATCAAAATAAATATCAAATTAAATATAGAGTAAGACACAGTGTAAATAAATAATCTCTACCTCAACACTTAATGTTATCAAGAGTTTCACAAATGTGTCTCTAGCTCAAGTGGTTGATATGTTAAATTTACAAATAGTTGACTTGGGTTCGATTCCCATCTAGTAACTATTAATTTCCTGACGAAAAAAGTTAGTAGCTATTAATTATGTTAATACGGATCAAATATACTATTAATTCCTCACAAAAAAAGTTAGTAGCTATTAATTATGTTAATAAGGATCAAATATATTTAATGTTTAAATATAGCCCTGTTGTTAACATTTCCCTTTAAAATTAAAAAAAAAGATAAATGAAACACCAACCGTATCATTTTTTGGATCATGTCGTGCAATCAAGGAGAAAATGTGCACATCAAATCGAATAACAGTCTTTGTAATGTGTGCCCAAGCACACACAATAAGCACTAAATTTTATGAGTTTGTTACATTTATATTGGTGGAGTTATTGTAAATGCAGGGGGTACATCAATATTTATGATTAGAGGACCAATCAAAATGCACAAAACTCATGGGAGTTAATGCTTATTGTGTGCCATGGGCACACATTAGAAAACCCCATCAAATAAAAGAAAGAATGAAGCGGACAGAATCTTCACGGATGTTTGAGTGTTTAAATGCTCATAAGTATATGATAAATAATATAATTAAAAAAAAGTGAAGGATCATATACTGTGATGATTAAAGCTTTGAACTTAAGCAATTTGGCCATAATGGTCATATATCCAATTCATTCACAATTCTGTACACGCACTACTAATGTACTATACTTTTACTTTGCACAAAAAACATATAGGTCCTACTTGTGTCAAATTCATGTTCAATCCAACACAATCATCATATCATACTAACCGTGATCATATAGACACACTTCCCGGCTCCGTCCTTTTTTGGTACATTTGAATGAAAGAGTCATTTATTTGATATAGTTGTTCAGAAATTTCCATTTATGGTACAGAACGCCTCTTCTTTTGGGAAACACCAACTAACCCCCAGACAAGTGGCGTTCTGGGGTAATTTTTTTTGTGACCATCAACATTTGCCATCAAAGCATAGTTCTCCTCACTTTCAGAGTCTGAGGTGTCTGTCCAGCTTTTCTTCTTTGTGACCAGAGCCTTGCCTTTGTCACCCTTCACTTTCTTGTAATCAGGAGATATGTGGCCTTTCTCACCACAGTTATAGCATTTGACATTGGTAAAATCTCCTCTATCAGACTATCCTCCTCTGCCCTCAGATCTTCTAAAATTCTTTTTATCAGAACTTGTGCCTTTCATGGAAAACTTTTTTCCCTTCCTGAACTTCCTGTATGCAAACTTTGTGATCCCTTTCACCATAAGAGCACACAGCTTCATCATCTCCTCATCAGCATCAGTCTCAGGCAAGCTTTCAGAATCTGAGTCATTATCGCTTTCAGAACTTGATGACTCAGTATCAGACTTTGTGAAAAGAGCTTTACCCTTGTCTTTCCTTGAGGTAGCTGCTTTGGGGGATTCTTCTTCAGCCTTAAGAGCAACTATCCTTGACTTTCCTCCTTTCCTCTTGCTTCTTTGTTCCATCTCAAGTTCATGAGTCTTGAGCATTCCATAAATTTCATCAAGAGTTGTTTCATCAAGATTGTAGTTGTCTCTTATTGTTGTTGCCTTCAAATCCCAGCATTTAGGAAGAGCTAACAGAAATTTAAGGTTTGAATCTTCAAGATCATACTCCTTATCAACCAATGACAAATCATTCAAGAGTTTGACAAATCTATCATATAAATCAGTCAATGACTCATTAGCCTTTGAGTTAAAGTGTTCATACTCTTGAGTGAGTATTGTCTACCTGTTCTTCTTAATTGTATCAGTTCCCTGACACCTTGTTTCTAGAGCATCCCATATCTCCTTAGCAGTCTTGCAGTTAATTACCCTATTTGACATTACATTATCAATGGCACTATGCAGTAAGTGTCGTACCTTAGCATCCTTAGCAATTGATGCTATATTTTCAGCAGTATAATCACTCTTCTCCTTTGGTACGGTCTTTGCTGCTTCACCTGCAACTGCAACTGCGAGCTTGGTTGGTTTGTGAGGCCCTTCCTTGATTCTATCAAGATATTCTGGATCTGTTGCTTTCAGGAACATGGTCATCCTCACCTTCCATATGGGATATTCAGATGGTCTCAGTATGGGAACTCTAATGGTCTCATACCGACTTTGAATTTGTGTCTTTGGTGGTTCTTCAGTTTTGGTAGGCTTAGTTGGAGTTCCTGTGTCAAATATGATTGTGTTTGGATCGTTAACTGTATGTGCGTTAACAGAAAGGCTCTGATACCACTTGTTATGTGGCGCCCTCCAAACCCGGGTCAGAAGTTTGGGGTCCACACACACACCTTAATTATAACCTGTTTATAACAATAATAAAGATAATAATAATATATGCAGTGACCCTACTTACCAACCACCACGGACCGCAACAGGTTAAAGTATGCACACAAGCCAAACACACTAATATATTACAAACTGTTCAAATCCCAACTATTTCAAACTCAAACTGAGTATTAAACATTATTACAAACTTTTACAAACTTAAATTATTCCAAAAGAAGCCTACTAGCTCCACTTTCTCAACCTGAACCCCTAGCTCTCGCGCTGGACTGGGGATCCTCTTTACCAATTGGTTCCTTTTTAACTGGAAAGAATATAAACAACAGCGCACAAATGAGCTAACTAGATCAGCAAGTCATAATGACAAAACTGAGAATAATGATCATCAGATGAATATGGTTATGATATCAAGTGAACAATGGATTATGATTTAGAATTGGATATTATACTTTTAATTTAAAAACCAAGGTTAGGCTGCTGATCAGTCACGCACTAACCCCGAGCAAGGCACACAGCATTGCTCTAACTACTGGATCCAAGGCTCACATTGGCCTAACTTGAGCATTATATGGTCTGACCACGAATCTGGTCCACAATTTCTATAAAAACAATCCAATTCTAACATAATAACAGAATATGCAATAATAAACAATAACCGAAATCATTAACAACAATAAATGTTCAACAATGAAAGGGTTTCAATCCTTGTAAGGATCAATAAGGCAATTTAAAAGCTTGGATGCTGGGTAACGAAAGAATTGGATAACAAAGGAATCAACATTTCAAAGTTTCAAGGATTTGGTCTTTTCGAGTATAAGATACCATGGGTTGAGTATATAATAGTTCATTTCAGTATTTGGTATTTAGTTTGTATGTATTTGTGGAGTAGTATCGTAGATTTGTGATTCTTGTTTGGGTATACAATAATCAATGGATTAGAAAGAATATGATTCATGGCTCAAGAATAATAACTGAAATCTTGATTTAGGTTTCTGTGCTTCAAAGCACTTGCAATATCACAGGATTATCAAGTACTACAATATCTCGAGAAAGTTTAGAACACTTGCCTGATATTAGTTTACTACACTGCACTCGTTTCCAATCACAACCGTCTTACTCTTCAACTATCTGTTTCCCTTTCTTACGTCTTGCCTCTTCTGCTCCATATCATAAGCATCTATCAATAATTTACTCATGGAATTCTATTCAACACATACTTCTATCTACCCTTCGTTTTACCCAAATCCGATTAACGGATTGAAAGTTATGCAATAATCAAGTAAACACCGAATATATAGACCGATAGTCAATTAACAAGTCACATATAGCACATAATACATCACGTAATCAATGATATATTATTTATAAAGAAGTCTCGGGTCATAAATAGGCTTTCTGGTATTTAAAATGATTTTTAAAACATTTTTCGAAATTAAAACGGGTCGTTGGATCAATTTCGGGTTAATAAACAGGGTTCGGTTGGCCCATTCTGGCTCCAAAATAATTTTAGAATAATTCTCGAGCCTTGGAAATAATTTAGAATAATATTTTAAAGCTCGAAACTATTTTTCAGAATTTTTAAATCATTTTTAAATAATTAAATCTAATTAAATAATTAATTAAAATCAATTAATAATTAATTAAATCAATTAATCAATTAATCTTCGAATTAATTGACCAATTAATCAATTATAAATTAACTGAAATTAATTAACTAATTAATTTAGATTTATTTGTGAATTAAAAATAATTTTCAGAATTAAAATAATAATTTTTAGAATTTTCAGAATTTGAAAATGAATTTTTATAATAAAAATAAATAGGAAATATGATTTTTAAACATTTTATAAACAGGAATCCTAAATTTGCAAAGTCTGGAAACTTCAGGGACCTAACTGCATCGTTTTCAAAAGTTGGGGTACTAAACTGTAATTTTCCAGCCCTTCGCCGGAAAACAATCGAGTTCGCCGGAGAACACGTTCCCGGCGTCCTCACCCCACCAACACCTCCAGATCACATCTACACAACACCAGGAACACAACCATGCAATCAATTCATCCTAACAATCCCTGAGTTGGCCGGAATTTGGCCGTGAAGTTTTCCAGTTTCCGGCGAACATCGGAAAATTTCAAAACACAACTCCCTTCTCTACAGACCTCGTTGGTTCATGAAACTTATACGACTAGATTGCAAATTTCACAGAGAATACAACCCACTATAACACAACATCAATCTATCACAGAATAAGAAACCCCCAAATTTCAATTTAGAACATTCATACGGGTTATAAACCCTAATTTTGAAATTCGAAAATTAAACCCACTTTTGAGCATGTTATTGAAATCCAAATCAGACGTATGACATATGAAAATCATCAGGAAAACAAGCTCTACAACATGCAATCATCAAATCATACTAACAATCATCCGAACAAAAATTCATATTTTTAATAAAATAAATTCGAAAATAAATAAATTTTTAGAAAAATAACCTTGATTTCTGCAGTGAAATAAAGCTCAGAATCTGATAGAACACTTCAAATCCTTCGTTTTGGTTACTCAAGCTTTGAAAATAGAGATCGGTAACGCCTTCGTTTTGCTGTTTGATTCTTAGAACAGTTTATGTAATTAGGGCTTTTCTCTGAAAATTATAAAATTATCTGTCTGCAAATGATTTTGATATGAAATAAAATACGGTAAAAGGCTATTTATAATTACGGAAAATTAGTATCCCGTTGGATCATTCCGGATATAAAACGGTATATTTATTTGTAAAAACTGATCCAAACGGTATCGGTTTTCGGGATAATTATCCAAATCAGTACAATTTGTACTGCAGTCTAGGTCTCAGCGCCTGGTTACACGTATTACGAAGTGATAATTGGGATAGTTTAATAAAAAGCTCCCGTTTATCGAAAATACGGGTTTTATTGATTTACCGAAACGAATATTGTATCGAAAATGTTGCGCCGGGACCCGCGCAGGACAAACCGTACGCCGGATTGAAAAAGTCGAAACGTGGAATATGCTCGGAATATTACAATTAGGATAGGAAGGAGTTCTCGAAAGAGTTTCGGGTTTCAAAAACGTAATAACGGGTGACGTCGGTTGGTTCCCGTTTTTATAAAATAGATTTTAATTACCCGGAAAAAGATTTTAGAAATTTCATATGATTCTTATAAATCCATAAACCAACATAAAAATAATTAGGAAGATATGACAATTATCTATATTTTATTTTGGACATATAAAAATTAAAATACTCAATTAATATTATTTTTGAATATTCAAGTACAGATAACACTTAACAATTAGCTCACAGAATAGATATTGAACATACATAATAATTATATAATAGCAAAAATAATTACACGATATATCCCGGATATTACAACATATTTAGATAACCGGAAATTTGTTTAGGTCCATTTTTCTATTGTTTTGTAGGTATGTAAAAACATTTGGAGTTTGTATGATTAAATAATAAATTTTATTTATTGGAGAGAGGGTGTCATAATGTTAAATTTAAAAACGTTAACTGTTATATAAAATGAATGTGTAATGAGCATTTGAAACCAAAATATTATGATAGAACAAGTAAATAATGAAATGGAAAACAAGGAAACGGAACCATATTACAAGTAGACAGCTTGTAATAGCAGTAGTACATATGTTTGACAACAAGATCACGTGTTTCAGTGTGGGCGCCCTAGGCATTTCTTACTACGCTTGGTGTGACCTTCTTGGTTACATAAACTACATTTCTTTCCAGACCGCAGACCATCAATCTTCGTTCGGATCCGCACCGATTGTCCCTTATCCCCGCGTTTTTTCTTTAATTTCTTCAAGGACTCTTCCGACACTAACTTTCCATACCCCTGCCAAGGTACGGGTAAGTCGTAGTTCCAGTATTCAGTTGGTTCCAACGGATAAATTATTGGCATGTACAAGTTCTGCACTGTTTGGTTCTTATGGAAATGTTCGATGAAATGCTCCCAACTCAATCCATGTGTTATACAACCTGCCATTGCATGGGAGCACAACATGTGATTGGTCGACCATTTTCCACAGGTGCACGTACGGTCATTGAGGTTGACAACCTGGGTTTTACCTCCCTTTATCGTCCCCTTAGCAGTTGTGTACTGATGTGTTAGTATTTTCATAATCCCGCGGAGACGATGGAAAGTAATAACTGTATGTCCTGTTGCCGTCCTCCGAATTTTTGCTAACATTACGGCGGAACGTGCACATAATTGTTGCCCCTCTTGTAGACCGTCATCCACTATGTTTCGATGTTTATCTACAATTGTGACCACCTTGTAGAAGAGGTACTCCATCATTGCTGTTACTGGAAGAAAACGAGCCCTCCTTATGTTGTCGTTGAAGCCCTCAAGCATGTTTATGGTTGTTTGACCGTAGCGAACACCACTATCGAGGGAAAGTGTCCACCTCTCCACGGGTATTGTAGCAAGATATTGTAGAGCGGTGGGGGAAATTTAACCAATCCTTGACATATATGCGTCGTGCTTTGAGACTTGTGTGGTTCTTCCAGCTTTCCACATTAATTTTTTTAGTTCACCACCTGGGTGATGACTGCAAAAGTTACTTCTTACATGGAGGAGATGGAACCTATGGATGCCGAGTGGCTCAGCAAAACCATTTTGCGGGTCTCGTAGGGCGGAGATAATGCTGGCAGCACGGTCAGAAATGATGCAGACGCTGGTTCGTTGCCGACAGACATGTCTTCGAAGACGCTGCAAAAACCAAGACCAGTTCTCGTACGTCTCCTCATCAACCAAGCCATAACAGAGAGGGAACGGGTGGTTGTTCGAATCAACACCCATAGCAATAAGCAGCTTGCCCCTATATCTTCCTTTCAAGAATATCCCATCTATTGAAATCACAGGACGTGCATGTTGCCACCCGTCCATCATTGCCTTTAAAGACCAAAAAATCCGCTTGCAGACGGACGTGCCACGCTCCTTAGCATGAGGGACAGCATCGATCTCAGCAATGGTTCCAGGATTTGTCTTCATAATAGCTGCCAGGAACATGGGTAGAGTTTGGTATGTTGTAGCCCAACTGCCATACACTTCCTCAATTGCTATTTGCTTCCCTCTCCACGCTTTCTTGTACCCCACTATGTGGTTGTGCTCGTTGTTGATTAGCGGGATAATGGTTTTAATGGGAATTTCTGGTGTATCTATTACCTATTTCACATAAAACAGTAAATGTCAAATAAAATTCGGCTTTAATAAGTGACGTTTGCTAAAGATTTACTTACAAGTGGTTTTACAAGCTGCGCAATCATCCTTGCAGATAACTTCTTGTGATCTTGTAATGGCTGATCGATCATGCATTTGTGTTCCTCTCTATTAACATTAATCCGCCAGTACCCGGAATCATGCATGAAAGCAGCCATCATCCTCCAGTTACACCCCTCAGCCCAACACTGTACAATGAGCTGTTCTTTATTACTCCTTGTAGTTTTATATGTACGATCAGTGTTAATATGTGCACGCCTCACTGCTCCCAAGAGCGTTTCATGTACGATCAGTTTTATATATACCCTGTATATTGATATTTTTTAAGGAGACATGGTTTATTAAAAATTACTATCTTGAAAGGGATATTAGGAGAGAGTCTTATATAGCTTCACTAAATAATCATAATTTCATAATTTCTTGTTTTAACTAAAATGTAGTTCATCAGTTATATATAAAATGCTTAAATATAATTAATAATGATAATTACTTCGTACATTCATTGGATGACAGGCTTGTTATACTGAGTTTGTTGGTTGGGTTTTTGGATTGGGAAAGTGATAATATAGCGGAAATGCTGCCCATTTTTTTCTAAGATTTTACAATGCCTTATTGCAAGTTCCTTTCTTTTACAAGATTAAATGGCTGGACGACAACTTATCCACTCGGGACCAATTGATGGGGATTTACTTAACCAACAGAACAAACATCGTTCACAGTTTGTGTGGGATGGCACGGTATACCTCATTTTCACACTATCCGTTACTATTTACTTGTTGCGTATTTCAAATGCATAATTAGACATTTACTTGCAGGGTACTGATGATCATTTACGGCTACGTTCGAATTTCAAAACATACTGGGATTGTATTGAGGCGAACCCCCTACCACAACGTATCCACGATGCCGTAAGGGAAGCTGGTTTCATGGGTGTTCTGCTAATCGGGAGTATGAGACATGATGCTGGGCTCATCTCCGCATTTTTTGATCACTGGCGTCCGGAGACTCATACTTTCCATCTCCGTTTTGGGGAGGCCAGTGTGACATTGGAGGATGTTTACTACATTTTGGGCCTACGCAGTGTCGGACGTCCAGTGTTACCTATTGGAGGGGACGTAGGTGCATCTTTACTCCATGAGCTTCTTGGTGTTGCCCTAGATCCAGAGCTAGATATGGATGTCATAAAGAAGGGTGAAATTAAGATCAGTTGGTTGGTTCGTCAATTTGGTGATTGTTCACGTTTACACTCTTCTGCTGGTGATGACTACGAGCGTGAGCTCCTGTACCACACGCGTGCGCACTTGCTTCTGCTCATTGGCTCTACTGTGCCAAATTATAGTGGTTACCGCATGCCTTTGAACCTGCTCCCATTTGTTCGGCACGTGGAACACATCAGTACTTACAGCTGGGGCAGTGCATGTCTGGCTTATCTTTACCGACGGTTATGCTCTGCCAGTATTGGATATAAGACGGAGCTTTGTGGTTCCATGACTTTATTACAGGTACATATCCACACTACAACCTTCACGCATACTATTATATACATGATCCATGTTTGATACTTAGCTCCAATACAGCAAAATGTTTATACGTTATCCATGAGCATTATACAACCTTAGCTCCAATGCAGCGAAACGTTTATTTGATGCAGCATCCCCGTGCTCTGAGGTATGCTACATTCTGACTACTTCATTTGATGTTGACAAATATTGCCATTGAATGTATCGTTAATACAATACATTTTGTTGTAGGAGGATGGTTCCATTAAATGCTACGACTGTGCAGACACATTCATTGCGCGGGATTTGCTATGACCTAGATACCATGTCGGCGGATTCCTTCAGGTGGAGGCCCTACGAGGATTGCGTGGATGAGGCATGAGACATCCCTGCACTTGAGCTTTCACTTATGAGTGCACCTTCTCCCCTTTTTTACTTGACATGGGTGGAGTGGTACTACACCGATAGGGTCACTAGACAGTTTGGCTACTTGCAGCAGGTCCCTACCGACTCTCCACTCCGAGGCCATGATTCTTTCCATAGGGGTCAGAGAGGATGGCCATTGCAGTTCGATAGGGTGCGTGAGTTGTGGGACTCACGCCACAGTGCGATGCTTCAGCCACCATCTTACAGGCGCACTCGAAGACCTATGTGCGCAGTTCAGTATCCTCAGTGGTTTGATAGAGTCACAAGGCGTTTCATGATCAACCCTAGGATGTGGGGGGCCAACAAGGCTTCCAGGGGTCGCAGGGATACCTACTCGTGGCTGTAAGATTTATATTCTTAAGTCAAGTAGCTCCGTTTTTTTCCTTATATGAGTTTATGTTCATACTTTTACATGTTGTCAATGCAGGCTGAGGGCTTGTCCGCTGCCTGCCACCAGATTCGGGGTTCGGGCGTGGCTGAGGATGATGCTACTGTGGATGAGGCACTTCAGGGTTTACATGGCATATTAGATGCTATAGGATTCACTTCTCTTTCACAGAGGCCCCCGTATCCACCTCCTACTACTCCATGCACTAGCGGTGCTCATGCACGTAGGCCACGTACCGCTTCTCTTCATATTCCAGTAGCTCCTTTGGATGGTTAGGAGCCTTGGCCTCGCCCATCAGTTGGTGAGGGTTCTTCTCTATACATCTCGTCTACATCAGGTTGGGAGCAAAGTTCATCGGGACATACTGAGCCTATCTGGGACCACTACGTTCAGGGAGAGGGATCCTCTCATATGTCTACTTGGGGTCGTAGTTCCCAACTTCATAATGCAGCGGGCTCCTCGTGGAGGCAGATATCTCAGAGCCATGCTGCTGCTACATCTACTTTTGGCCACAGTACTCAGAGCCCTTATGTTGTTCCTAGTGCTTGGGCTGCTGGATCCACTTGGGGCCATTCTACTCAGAGTGATTTTCCACATACTACATATAGTTTTCCGCCCGAGACAAGTGGTTCGGGATTTTCTTTTCAGACCCCGACTAGGGGGTTCGACCCGTGATTGGTACATGACACCTCCGCACAGAGTTTCGAGCAGGGGCGCCAGGTGCATACACCCCATCACATGCAGGAGGAAGATATGGGGGGTGACAGTGATGAGCAGGATGACGCTGGTGAGGAAGCTGATACTCCTGTGCAAGTGAGGCAGCAGCCCCGTAGAGCAGTAAAAGGGAAAGGGAGGCTATGCCACACCGGCGGGAGGTTCTGTGGCTGATCAGTATTGTTGCTCATGTTCCTAACATTCTCGTCTTTATTATGCCATGTTTTCAGTTTGTATGCACTTTAGACTTTACTTTATGGATTATGGTTACTTTCGGACTTGTTGTATTTTATTATGCCACGATCAAGTCAGTTTCGTTCCCAGTATTAGTATTCAAAATGTTATCTAAACTTAAACAATTTAAAACTTGAGCCAAATGAAATTAATGTTACAAGGGAAGCATTGGAAAACTAAAATGATACATTAATAATAATTCGGCCACGCAATGACAGTAATTGAATGACAATATGGAAAACAACAATGACAACTCAAATCACATATTTGCAAATTAATAGTTGGTTGCTATTGCTGATAAGATTACAGTGGTTGTTGGATAACATTTTAAAATTATATTTGTTGGGGAGTTTATTGTAAGCATGCAAAATAACCTTTACGTTGTACCACTACAAGGCTCATTTTGCCCTATAAATACATCATACTTCATAACTTTAAACCATATGTTCAAACTGTAGGCATCTTATTACACATAAAATGGATAAAGGCAAAGGGCTGACAACGCCTACAAATGTTAAGAGAGGTATGCGTCAACTAAGTTTAGCTGAATCTGTTGAACGTGGAAGGAAAAAAAAGCATCCAAAACCACGAAGAAATCGTATGGTAAGGTTAATCAGAAAATATTGGACGAAATAAAAGCTGATAAAATAAAGATTGAAAGGGCCTATAAAGATATGTCCCAAACAGAGGAGGAACGTATCCGTCAGGTGGATGAGGTTTACAAAAAATATGACATAATGGAAATCAACCTTATCGAACAAGACGATAACTTAATAGCAAGGTACGTTGTGGCTCATCAGCAACACCTACAGATGGAGGCTGAGGATGAAGAGTTCGGTGAAGAATCTGATGAATATGTCGTTAACCTTGCTGATTTTTAGCAAATAATGCAATTTCTTTGCATCATTATAATAGGTTCTTCCCTCAAATATCTTCTTCTTGTCCATCACTGCATTAAACACCCCATTTGCGAATCTCCTCGGAATTAATATAAGTTAAAACAAGTACTGTGTGCTTTTCGAAGGTATTGCACATTTAATAATTCAGAACTTTTGTCACGTGCAAATGTTTTAAATGATTTGACAACTCAAACTATTAAATTCACCTTCGAAATTATTGCCCCAGTTCAAAGTTTAAAGTTTTACCAGTTCTTTTTTTTTTACTATAAATATCTGTGAATCTATAAGTCATCATCTCCATTTCACCCCTCTCTAATTTAACATTCTCCACATTTTTAGATTCATACACTGAGGTCATGAACAAGGGCAGGGGACGAGCAAGGTCGGAAATGCGTAACAACGGGAAAGTTAATTGGTATAAATGGACTGAATCTCAGGCACCTACTGATTCTCACAGAGCAAAAATCAGTGAGGTCAAGCAATTTGTCCGAAGAATGCGAGTTATACGCGCTGCACAAGGATTCGCCGTCCGTGACAATGAACAGTATCTTGGGTACGGGGAAATGCACTTCGACTTTATGAAATCATCGATCCGGTACGAAGATAACATTATTAACAATTTCAACGCTGGTAACATTTCAAAGGAAGAACATGATTATGAATTAAAAGAAATGTCTCGATACTACCACTTCATGGAGGACGAGCTTGAGATGAGGAAAAGGGAGGCCGAGGATGTACTCGCAAGGTGTAGGAGTGAAAAGATACGTGAAGAGGAACAACAGTGGGATAATAAATATGCTAAGTATATTGTCAAAGTTGGGGATTTTTCTCAAGGCCACGATGATACTGGTATGGCTACAAACATCTGTTATACTCGT
Source organism: Apium graveolens (assembly GCF_009905375.1). Lineage (NCBI taxonomy): Eukaryota > Viridiplantae > Streptophyta > Magnoliopsida > Apiales > Apiaceae > Apium > Apium graveolens. The sequence continues at coordinate 215,107,818 of NC_133652.1, forward strand.
CCCGACCCCGACCCGTAGCCACTGCGTCAAACTCGGTCGAGTAGGCACGCATCGACCCACAAAAATGGGGAGGGAGGTCATAAGCATACCTCCCATCACATTCAAGGGGATGACGAAGAAAATGATGAGAAAGCTAACGAGATTGAAGATCAAATTTTGATATTTACGTAGTTAATCTTGCGGATGACTAAAGAATTTGAGAGTTCTTTAATTATCCCTTTTTCAGTTGCAATGTACTTCCTACTTTATCATTTTCATTATCCCACTTTCCGTTACAACGTACTTTTAAATTCATGTTCCCACATGACACCCTTTCTCCAGTTTCAAATTTAAATCTAAAATGTAACATATACAAATTTTCTGCCAATTACGCACAAACATGCCCTCGCTTACAATTACGCAGTCGCCGCTCAATACACCATTTTCGAGGCTACAAAAGTGTTAGTGATATTAGTTTTTAATAAAAATAAAATATTTGCACAAAAAATAGCTTTGCATTACAACACAACCAAAAAATTTGGAACCCACAAATTCTACGGTTATTTACATATGCCCATGCCAAAACATTCCCTGACCTAAATATTTTGATCTCATATTGCACGACACCCTTTTTGGAGTTACAAAATTCATATTTAGACGAATTTTTATTTAAATTAAAAAATACACACATAAATTAGGTTTACATTACAAGCCAACAAAAAAAATTAATGAAAACATTTCCCATTTATTTAATATGGAAGTCCAAAAACAGCCCTTCAACTATTTTTATTTCGTTCAAAAATACAATAACACAACTTCATCACGGGAAAAAGAGAAAAAAAAAATTAAAATTACCCCAGAACGCCACTTGTTCTGGGGTTAGTTGGTGTTTCCCAAAAGAAGAGCGTTATGTACCATAAATGGAAATTTCTCAACAGTTATATCAAATAAATGACTTTTTCATTCAACTATACCAAAAAAGTGACGGAGCCCAAAAAATAGATCCCATTTGACTATATGAGGGTTGCACCTTTCGGGGCTTATTATGTGCAATGGGCACACATTAGAAAACCCCATCAAATAAAAGAAAGAATGAAGCGGACAGGATCTTCACGGCTGTTTGAGTGTTTGAATGCTCATGAGTATATGATAAATAATATAATTCAAAAAAAGTGAAGAATCATATACTGTGATGATTAAAGGTTTGAACTTAAGCAATTTGGCCATAAAGGTCATATATCCAATTCATTCACGATTCTGTACACAGCACTACTATTGTACTATACTTTTACTTTGCACAAAAAACATATAGGTCCTACTTGTGTCAAATTCATGTTCAATCCAACACAATCATCATATCATACTGACCGTGATCATATAGACACACCAGCATTATATAAGAATGATTAATTTCTAAAGACTTAATTTTTTCTTGTTGCAAAAAATAGATCCCATTTGACTATACGAGGGTTGCACCTTTTGGGGTTTATGCTACTCCCTGTAAGTCTACAAAAATATCTTCGCAAGTCTTTTATTACTTCTATATAATTGGTAGAAAACTGTGAAGCAACTTAATCTCAATGAGAGGGTGGTGTTAATTTGATTTTTGTTAACAGAGTTTGATACGATGGATAACTTTGATGGGGCCAAAATTTTAGTACTACTTGAACCTGCCTCGTTATTTATTGGACACAGCCCATATTGGCCCAAGGATTTCTCAAGGATTTGCTTAATTCCAACCAAATTATGAAGCAAAAATTTTCTGTATAAAATATTAAATTAATATTTGGGACAACGATAGGCTTCCTAAATTCGAATCATGGCATGGTACCAAATTTCGAATTATGGCCGAAAACAATAAGTTAGATGTGATACGCATATTAATCAACAATTTGTTTTCTTTTACAAATTAAATATATACGCACACGTTATTAGAATGTGTATATACATTATAAGTGAAGTTCCCCCATTTCGATAATCTTTATTTGTGTATATAAAAAATGTTGTTTTGTGAATTTGGGTTGATTTAATGGAAGGTGGGTGATGGGTGGTCAGCTTGTTTCTGTTAGCGGGAGCAAGTGTTTGTCTTTACGTTACTCCAATTGTATTGCTTTACGCAAGAATTTATCTGGGGTTTCGTTTAATTTCCGAGCAGGTATTAATGTTTTCGTGATTTTGAGGTTGTAAATTTGAACAGTGATGGAAAGGGTATTGTATAATGCATGTAAAAGCTGAATTTAATTTGTTATGTAGTTTGAAAATAATTTGTTAGGGATGTAGTGGAATCCAGGTTGAGGATGTGAGTTTATTGTTTCTTTCGAGTGAATATATATATATATATATACATAACAAGTAGAATTTTTCATTCCTTTAAAATTTGGACTTAGAGTTGTAGTTTAAATTGATAGGGAAGAGGTGAAAGAAGGGTATAAAAATTATAAGCATTCTTCCCTAAAAGGAGTACAAATCTCATGTCATACCATGTATTTGGGACCCTATGGGCTTGCCCGTCAGGCGTCATGTCTGTTGACACCATTGAGTTTATAAGAAAAGTTATTCCTCGTATTTCAGCAAGTTAGGATGCCCCTTCTAGTTTCTGAGTCATCTTCTCATAATTGTATTGCTACAGAGCTTTCTCTTGCATTTTATTTATTGCTTTCATGCTGTCCTCTCTTTTCCATGTGTTAAGTATATCATTATCCGCATTTATGTATATTGTGTTGTATTTTTACATACTATTTCCTCATCAAGCTATTGGATGCTCCATGAAGTCATATAAGCTGTCAGATCTTACCCAAAATGAGATTAAAAATCTCACTATGTTTATCTTTAGTATTCTGTACTTTCCTACAGTTTTTTTCCCTAAACAACTAGATTTATGAGATTGTTGACATATATGGTATCATGTAAATTAGCCTGCACAGATAGCTGGATGTAAAACTGTTGTACTTGCTACTCCTCCTACAAGTGTTGGAAATCTCTGCAAGGTATTTTTCTTTATACAGTTTAAGCTGTCTTTTAGAGCATATGCACCCGGGAGAGCAAACCATCAGTTCAGCAGTTTTTTCAGTTTGTATCTCCAAAAACTGTGTGCACCGCGTGAAGAATTGGTCCATCAATAATTGATGGTCCATCAATCTGTGGATGAGTCCGTTGATTACTAAAGGAGTGACTAACGGGCTGCAATTGCTGGACCCCATAAATAAAGAAGTCCTTTCACTTCTTTTTATGTTATACAACGGTCTGATTTTCCAACAGCTATAATTTTGAGTATTAACAGTAGTTTTTTTGCCCTATAAATAGCAGCTTCGGTATTCTTTTGATAACAAAAAAAAATTACACTCATATATTTTTACACATTCCGTACTTTTATATTTTTAAGAAAAAATGGGTACTAATTGGCTCCCTTCCGAAGAATTACAATTATTTGTTTCGTGGGCTCGACAATCTGTTGATCCGATCACCGGTCGATATTCGAACAAAAATAATTTATGGGGACGAATTCACGATGATTATGCAAAAAATTGGTGTGGCACTCCAGAGAATCCTCATGCCGAACCTCGTTCAAAAGTTGCTCTTGACTCGCATTGGACACCATTGAAGAGAGCACTAAAAAAATGGCAATGTGCAAAAAATCAAGCTAGTAGATATAGTGCAAGCGGAACCAATTTGGTAGATGAGGTAAATTATAATTATATATATATATTAAATACGCTTTTATATTATTTATGTGATAACTTAGTATCCAAAATTTATTATTTTTTTAGATAACTCAGGCTCAAGGACTATATTTTAAGGAAATGAATAAGACATTTGACAAATGGGAATGTTATGAAGCAGTTGCGGCACATCCTCAATTTATAGACGTTCCCACTACTTCTCCTCCATTTCAACGAAATTTTCCAACACAAATGGATTCACCACCAATCAATTTGAATAGTGATGATTGCGTTGATGAAGAAGGTTTCACGACTCCAGAGTCTAATCGAGAAACAGAAAGTCCTTCTAGTCCAGTTAGACCGATGGGAGTAAAGGCGTCCAAACATGCAAAAAAGAAAGGAAAGCAACGTATGACCGAAAAAGAAGAGATGTCTATAGCTATTTTCAATAATATGCAATGTCACCAAAAACAACTAGTGGAGGCCAACATCAAAAGAGACGAGGAAACCCTTCAAATGTCGAGAGAGATGTTAGAACTTGAGAAACGAAAAGAAGCAAGGCAGGCAAGACTTGATGCACTTGAGGAACGGAAAGAAGCAAGATTGGCAAAACACGAGGCTATTGAAGAATTAAGGGAGCAAACAAAGATCATGACAATGGATACTAGCCAAATGACCCCTAATACGAAAAAATGGTTTAAAAGAAAGAAGGCTGAGATCATGGAACAAGTGAATGAGACTACTACTGGCAGTGCTTATGTTCCTCGCTTTGATGATGATTTTTATGATTAGATTTAGCTATTATGTTTTTAATTCATTTATGTTCTATGTTTTTTAATTTTAATTTTGTTTGCTACTTTTGAATTCAATAAAATAAATTTATTTAAATTATCAAGGTACCCTTGTTAGAAGCCTTCGTAAATCTGTTGGTGTCGGAGCACGAAGGTACTCTTGACCAAAGAGCCCTTCCACTTGTTGACAGAATTTTTTCATACACTCAAGTGTGGTTGATTCTCCCATTCGACATATTTCGGCACACTGATCAGCTGCTGCACCGTAAGCTAGCATTCGTAGTGCAGCAGTCATTTTTTGTTGTGGTAGCAACCCCAATAATCCAATTGCATCTGTTTTTTGATGCCAATAGGAATCTTGAGTGCAAAGAGCTGTCATGATGCGATTAAAAACATGAGGGCGCATTCTATACCTTCGACGAAAATCATCTTCATTGAATATTGGACGATCAACGAAATAATCTTCCATGAGATTTTTTCCTCTCGATAGCCTTTCTCTGGGATGATTAGAAGATTTTCCAGGTCGTGAGCCCCGTCCTTGTTGTTCATCTGGAGTATTGATGAACTCCATCATCATCGCCGATTCATTCACCATGGTATTCATAATTTCAGTCTCTTCTTCACTGTGTTGTTGCCTCTGACTCAATAATCTTTTTAATGAATTCATTATTGCAAAGATTTGTAGTGATTTTGAGATGACTATAATATGAAGATCATGATATTATTTATAGACAATTTTCAATCTATAAATCTAGATCAAGACACGTGTCATAATGTGATTCAACGAAAATCTTATCAAAAATTTAAATTTATCCACAATCTTATCAAAAATCTAAAATTATCCAACAATATATTATTGGATATTATTTGTGGGACCATTAAATAATAGAGATGAAATTAAATTTATGATATATAGTATAATTATTTATTTAATGAATAGTAATTGATGAATTGATGGAGTTATGTGGGTGTATAAAAACTAAGGAAAAAAGTGAATTTAACATGAATAGTAACCAACTCCATTGATTCAATTGATGAATTGATGAATTGATGCCCCCGATGGGTGCATATGCTCTTATACAATAACTTCAATATTTGTTGTCTGTTCTTTTGGTAGGAGGTAATTTACTGTGCAAAGAAAGCTGGTGTGACACACATACTTAAAGCCGGTGGATCACAGGTATTTTTGTACCGCATAAAATGATTATACTTCTAAATGGTCTATTTATTGGTCCAAAAGTGCGGTCCAGCATTTCGTAGTATTATTTGAGGAAATTTTGGCTATAACTTGGTATAAACGAAAAAATGCTCAAGGAAGGAACAATAATTGCCAAGTAAAAGCAAAGTATATGCATAACATATGATTTTATGTTAACTAAACTTAATATGTACATTTAGTGTATGGAACAATTCTTGTTTACCATAATCTGTTCTCATGGTATGTTTACTGTGCTCCATGCATTTTGGAAGCTGAATGAAGCATTATACCATTTTATTATTTACTTAGTGATAACTCTGTTTCTTTCCGGGTCTTCTCTCCTCTCACGTATGTCATGTCCACGTGACAGCTGGTGTAAGGTTAACCTGTTAGGTAGGGGACTCTGCAAAACAGAACCGGAGGGAGTTGTTTCCCGCGGCAACTCCGGCGTGAGAATAAGAATGGAGTTTCTTGAAGAAGAAGAAGGAGCTATTCAAAATATGTATAATGGTGTGTGTATAGGTCTGTAGCAGTCAAATATTTTCCATCCCCTAAAACCCTCTTTTTGGGGCCTTTTATAGGTCCAAAGATTTAGGGTTTTTGGGGTTTGTACCTCTTCATCCTAGCCTTTGATCATTCTTGGTTGGTGAGTGATTGGACGGCTTGGATCGATTGTGGGGCCGGGTGTCCTTCTTCCACCAGTGTTGTCTTGGGATCTTTACATATGGACGGCTGGGATGCAATAGTTCCATTTTGGGTAACATGAGACAGTTGACATTTTTGTCCTATGCCACGTGGCTCTGGGGCCCACCGCAGTTTGGGCCTGGGGTGTTCTCTATTTGGGCTTTTACTTCTTTATTTGGGCTTGATTATTTATGGCCTATCATTTGCCTCCCACTCCCTTATGCGGGTTTTCCCGGATGGGGGAGTAGTCTTCTGTTTTAGAGCGTGTGTTATGAGTTGCGTGATTCAGAAATTTTTTATATTTTTCCTTTAATTTTTGGCCCCTAAGCCCGGGGTGTTGTTGGATACAAGTCCCCGGGGTTGTGTTTGGGTAGGCCTTTTGGTTTTTGTCACTTGGAAAAATTTCGCATTTTTTCTTTGATTTGTGGCCCCTAACCCCGGGGTGTTGTTGGATACAAGTCCCCAGGGTTGTGTTTGGGTAGGCCCCATGCTTGAACTGGCGGGTACGGATGTGATAGGTGCCCAGTACTTTGGCGTTTTCCCCGGAATGTCAAGTGACGGTTGAGCTTTCTGTAGGAATATGTGTATACATACATGTATATATACGAAACGTTGCAGTTTTCCCCCTTTTTCTCCTCAAAAGCCGCGCCTGTTAAATAATTACAACGATGTAATCATTAACTGCGGTGGTTATTTTCTGGATGCTCAGGATTATGTCACGTATCTTCACCCGACGAACACGATTGTGTGTCAGTTGAGTGGGTTACTGTCTCATTTGTGCCTATAAATACTCCTACTTTGCCATTTCTTTTTTCTTTACGCCATTACAAACACCAAACATTCTCTACAACTTTTCTTCGAGGCAAATTTGGGAGCTTTTCTCTTTGAAGCCGACTTATTTCTCCTGCTTTCTTGAAAGTTTTCTAACTTTTCTTCATTTTTTGTTTTCTCATGACTGTTTAATGAATACTTGTAGTCTGAGCCCTTCGAATGCATGCGTACCCAATCATTCGAATTAGTTTACTTTTGTTGCGTCGAGTTTTGGTGAATCGAACATGTTGTTGTTCATTGTTTAGATTCTCAGGTTTTGTTTTAATAAAAACAATTGATGTTTGTAGTGAATCTGGGTTTGTCTTTTGGTGTTTGTATGTGTGCGAATAAGAGGTTTAATTTATGCAAGAAACTGGGTTTGTTCTTTGGCTTTAGTGATTGTTCATGACTTGTGTTGTAGGCATATATGTATGTATAGACTATAGGATATACCTTGGTGGTTAATTGTTTCTGAGTGGCTTTCCGTTTTTCTTTTTCTCTTTCTTTTGTTTTTCGAAATGGCATAGACTCTGGGGTTATATGGTTAGAAGGTGGAGAATAAAACAATTGGCCAACCTTAAACGTAGACCTGAACGTCCCCACTTCGGATTTCCCGACCACTCTTCAAGTGACTCGTCCCCGGAACCAGAGAACATGCCTCCCCGTCGCCAAACTGTAGTTGAGGAGTTGCCTACTTTCCTTTTAAACCCCGGGCATACTTTGGGTAGAAGATACGAGTCTTAGGTAATAGAAAAAACAACTACTAGACTAGACTTCAGACCCGAGAGAATAGTCCCCCACATGATTACTACTTTAGGGACCTTTCTGCTGTTTATAGGCCTGGGGGAATAGAGCCTTATGATGGGGCCTGCATGGATCAGCTTTTCTATAATGCTCTCGGGACTGGCTATGTTCCAGCTCCCCGTCACCCCGACCTTTCGGAATATACCTTCGAACAAATAAATGACTTAGTGAAAGCCGTTTTCCACTTCGGTGATGATATGGAATGGAGGTGGCCTGAGCCTCATGAGAGGGTCTATCACCGTCCCATGGGTGGTTGGGTAGCTATTCCTCTAGAGCATCTTCGTGGCATGAGGCCCAACCTTCACCAATTCACCAAGTCTTTATGTCGTGATGTCTACGGGAAACCCTTTACTCAGTTAGCTCTGAATTCCTTTGGGTTTCTTGGTTCCTTGCCTGTTGTCATGTGAAGAAGTACCTCCCTACCTTCAAGCTTTTTCACTACATCTTTAAGATTAAGAAGTCCACCCTACCTCCTCCTTTTTGAGTTCACATTCAACATAGATGGTTGCGGGTTTCCTGCCGATGCCAAGAGTGCACCTGTCTTTATGTGGAACTCACTCCGGGGCTGGCACCAGGAGTTCATTTTCATCCGGGGTGGGGACCTGGAGTTTATGCCTGTGTATAAAACTGCTTTGAAAAATAACAGGTTTCCATCCGAGCAGCTCGGTGGAGATGCCCTGGTGAAGATGTACGACTTTGTGGTGGCTCTGGGTGTAACGACCGAGGAATTACGCTTGTATTATATTATAATAATGATAAATTATGTGTATTATTATGTGATTAAATGTGTTAAGTCGTTAAATCATAACTGCTATGTGTTATGTGTTGGCTGTTTTGATCCAAACGTGTTTTGGATATTTATTGAGCGTTTTATCGTCAGTTATATATGTTATATTAAAACCTGTACAGCTCAAAATTATGTTTTAAAAGCCCGTATTTCAAACAAAATCATTGGCTCTATTTTATTAAAAATGCCCTATACCATATCGCTATTCTGAACCCCTAGACGTTTTACAAATTGACCTTTTTCGCGAAAAACGACTTTTCCGGACCCCTTCGGGTACCAAAAAACCCCACAAAAATTATATTTTTATTTTTATATGATCATGAAATTATTATATATCATTTTTCTTTGTATTTTTGTAATTTTCACAATTTTTGGGAATTTTTAGTATTTATTTTGTAATTATTGGATATTTAAAAATTCAATATTAATACCAAAAATTATAAAAATTGGGGCCAAATATTTTTATTAGGAGTATAATTAGACCCTTAATTTTACTTAGGGGTATTATTTTCATAAATATAAATACCTGATTTATTAGTAATTAAATCAGTTAATTATACAGAAAAATCATAAAAGAAAAAGAAAAAGGAATTAGGGTTAGGGTTTCTGTGAAGAACATGGCAGGAGGATCAATCGCGATTTTGAAGGTGATTCCGACAACCAAATCGAGCGTGTAAGTAGTCAAATTGAAGCTGGTGATTCGTAGTTTCTGTTTATGTGATTATTTTTGTTGATTGTTGAGTTGATTTTAATTTCGTGTTTTCGGGTTTAATTCTTGAATTCGGGTTTGATTCTCTGTGTGTTGTTTGATGTTATTGTTGTTGGAGATGAGTAGATCGTTGTTGTGCGAGTCGATCGGTACCGGTTTCGTGATGTTTGGTGTCCGTTTTAGCATCGCCGGAGTTTCGCCGCCGCCGCCGTGTTCTTCGCGGTTCCGGCGCTGTGTTCGACGAAGACGAAGAAGGAAGGAAGGGGGGGACGTCGTTGTGATGTTGTGCCGCAGAAACGCAGAAGAAGCAAGTTGGAATCGAGCGTTTCGTCTCGCCGAAAATTTCCGCCGGCGTCGGATTCTGGGATTGCAGGGCGGTGTTCTTCCCGACCCGATCGAGTCGGGGACGACCCGGTTGCAACCCGGTTTCGACCCGGGTTCAATCCTAAAAACCCTAAATCCTGTTATGTTTTTGTGTTTCTGAATAAAATAATTAATTATTTATATTTTAGTAATTAAAAATCAGTTTTAATAATTCTAAAAATTAATTAAAAATTAGTTTGATATTCTGAAAAATAGTATTTATAATTTCTGATTTATTTTATTAAATTATAAATTTGAATTTATTTATTTAATTAATTATTTAATTATTTATCTAATTATTTATTAATTATCTAATTAATTAATAATTGGGTAATTAATTAATAATTAGGTAATTAATTAGTAAATAAGGATTAGAAATAATTAAGTGAGGTAATTAATAATCTAATAATTAGTTAATAGTGCGAATAATGATTCGATAATTAGAATTATTATTCGAGCGTTAGTTATTCGAATAATATTGTGATAATTATTCGTATCGTATAATAGTTATCGGTAATTATCTGTTTAGCGAATCGTATGAGTTTCAATAATGATAGAATAGTTCGGTAATTATGTGGGAATTGCGAGTAGCTCATAGTTATACGAGTGATTAATCGTTAAGTTGATTTATAATTCGAGTAATTCGTAGTTATTCGATAAATAGTGTATCAGTTAATTAAATCGATTGATTATTTGTAAATAATCGATCTGATCGAATAAGTAATAATAATTTGTAATAAATAATAATAATTCCTAATAATTAGGGATTAATTATTTTAAAATATAATAATTATTAATTAATTATTTAAAAATATGATTAAGGATTGTTTAATTATAATTAATTATTTACAATTAATTATTAATTAATTAAATCTTGTTTAATTCATAATAATTCAACCGTTAGTCCGATTTGAGCGAAACGAAGACCCCTAGACTCAGAAAGATGAGACGAATCCAATAAAAATAGTTGTAAGTTATAATTTCTTCCGAAAGAAAGTGGTTTGGTGATAATTGATAGTTCGTAGGTCCTAGTAGGAGTATAATTGAGCCGAATAAATCCCGAAAAATTATAATAAAATCAGATAAGACTAGTAATGCAAATATAAGCCTGGAATTGATTCTAAAAATAATTATAAATCTAGAAATTAATTATGTGCTTTATGTGCTACGTGCTTTATGTGATTATGTGAACCTATGTGCTGTATAAATGTATGTGTATATATACGAGTCAGATAGAAACGCATGGGTAGACTGATAAGGTTGCGTGTTATCAATTCAAGATACACGTATATAGTAAGTTATCTAAATGCCTATCTTTCCATGATTTGTTCAGTGTTAGCAAGGCCAAACAAGCTAGGGTCAGAAGGCGGTGAGTTAAACCAGGTTAAGTACGCGCAAGACAAGTTTTTCCCCTATTCTAAATTCAAAATAGTGATTTATATTTCTTTTCTATCGTATCAGTTCTCTTTGATAATCATTGTTCATATACACTGTTACCCATTTATTATCGCTTGATTCCAATTTCATTTCAATTCTTTATTTACCTAATTTATTGAATTCCTTGTTCATATTTCAATTCCTTTACCCTTGTTACATATACTCTGGTATATCCTGGTGTTGGGATATATCAATAGCATTCTGATTATTCCGGATGCTAAGCCTTGGACTGGATGGTTACTATACGGGCTGGATTTTACCTAGACCATTATTTAATAGGCCATAGTTGCCTGAGTACTCCTTATGTTGGTTGGGTCTATGCAGTTGGGTATAGATCCGCACTATATTCTGACTGATCAGCAAGTTATAGTGCATATGTTGGTTCTTGTTTCCAGTCTTGTTCATTTGGTACTCGCCAGCATTGGCAAATTACTATTCTATACAGATTCAGATGGTTGTTCCGACCAGCAGCTTATTGTTTCACTCATTTCTCTTTCTTTATACTATATATATTGTTGCAGGCTTGTTGAGCAATTTTGGCTCATCCCTTTTTATTGTTACTCCTATTGTTTTAAAGTTAAGGTAGAGAATGAAACCCATCAGAACCCGCATAGTCAAGAAGCGAGTCAAGCAGCGGGACCCTCTTATACCAAGAGTGTTCCTTCCTATTCCCGAAGAGAGCTTTGAATTGCCAGATCAGGTATAGCAGGATAAGTAGTAATGTTGGGTTGAATGAAAGTCTTGTGTAGTTTGAATAAAAGTTATGTAGTGAGATTGTAGATAGAATAAAGTTTTGTAACAAAGAGACTTCTTGAGACAGGTTTTATTTAGTTGGGTTTGTAATAAAATGTAGTATGTGATTCTTGTTTTCAAACTCAAACCTTAAAAGATACTGAGTAGTGATAGTTCGGGATAATTATTATATTTATATTCCGCTTGTGCAGGTTTAGTTGGTAATTGTTGTTAATAATGCCCCAAATCTATACCCCGGATTTGGAGGGTGTTATAGTTGGCATCAGAGCTTAGGTTTGACTTTTAAAAACAAGAACGTTAGGGCTAAGATAAGATAGGAAAATGAGATAGGATAGAAGTAAGAGTGTTAGGATTGTTTATTTATGTGATTAGAAGTTATGAATTTTAGGAATTGTGATTTGATTGTTTTTGTGTTATTATTTTTATGTATATTAGATGGCTTCTTTATCATCGTCTACGGAGAGGACCGAGACAGATCTAGTGGTTGCATCGGTATTAGCCCCAGTGTCAGAGCAGATCTTACCTCCATTGCCACCACCTCCACCATTGCCACCTGGACCACCACTAGAGATACCACTTCCCTCAGAGGTACCAGGTTTTGCAGATTATTTTCCATACTTTGAGCCAGAGATACCAGATTTTCCACCATTAGAGTTTCCGATGTTCAATATTCCTGACATGGTTGATCTTCCGCAGTGGGAGGATTTAGAGCCTCAGATTCTTATGCCACCAGTCGAGATTCCAGAGATGCCACAGATGGAGCTAGAGGCAGAGCCGCCAATGTATGCACTTATGGAGCAGCCTGTCTTATTCCCTGCCCCATTAGCCATTTATGCACATGTTCCTGGAGTTTATCAGTTTTCTCAGCCAGAGTTTATGGATGAGATCGTGGTAGATGGACCATTACCTTCTCGAGGTTCCAGCACTGATCTTCGTGAGCATCATACAGTGACTTTCCAACGCTTTCAGGCAGAGAGGGAAGAGAGGATTAGATGGCAGAACCAGTGTAGAGAGATCCTTGGATTGTATGAGACAGCAGGATCTTAGTGCGGAGACAGCATATCGCAGAGCATTAGGACTTACCGAGGCAGTGCTAGAGGCATTGTAGAAGGAGTTGAGCCACGTACCACCAGGATTTTGAGACTAGCAGATCGATGAGTGTTGTATTATGTATATTTTGTAGATAGAGGCAGCATAGTATTGTATGACTAGTTGGTATGAGTATAGCTACTGACTTTGACTGATAGTAGTAGCAGTATGACTATTATATCATAGGTTTTTGTATCAAGCACTGACACCTGTAGCTGGTGTTCTACCTATATATATATGAGATAATTTTTGCACGTTTTCTTTATTTTATTTCCAGTTATTTAAGCATTTATATTTATTTCAGTACCATTGTATATTTACAAATGTAGTTTTATTTACGATCATGTTGTACCCTTATGTTTTAAAAAAAAAAATTTAAAAAAAAACATATCATGTTGTTTTATCTATTCAGTTATTTAATAAGCCGTTTTATTTTCCCAAATCGACTGTTTTAACATACATTTAATATATTGTTATTAAAGAAGACCCATTGTTTATTTACCAGAAAGATGGCACCTAAAAGAAAAGCACAACCCGACTCATCAAATGGAAATACCGAGGGCCAAAACAATAATAACCAGATGGATCAGATGTTTAATCTCATGCAACAGCAGATGTTGATGATGCAACAACAAATGCAGCAGCAACAACAGCAGTTCCAGCAACAGATGTTACAGCGAGCCGCTCATCCAGGACATCAAGTACCCCCAGCAGCACCTACGGTCACTTTCAAGCAATTTCAGTTGATGAAGCCACCGGAATTTATGGGTTCCACGGATCCTACAAAAGCGAGAGCTTGGCTGAAAGAGATGGAAAAGGCTTTTTCATTAGTAAAGGTTGAGGAAGAACAGAAGACGGATTTCGCTAGCTACTTTCTGAAAGGCGAAGCTAATTACTGGTGGGAATCGAAGAAAGCTTTGGAAGAAGAAGATGTAGTGACCTGGGATAGATTCACTGATCTTTTTTTGGAGAAATATTTTCCTCGTTTTATGAAGAACCAGATGGAGATCAAATTCCTGGAGCTGAAGCAAGACAACTTATCGGTTGCGGATTATGAGACCAAGTTCACTGAATTGGCAAGATTTGTTCCAGAGCAAGTGGATACGGACGAGAAGCGGGCCAAGAGATTCTAGCAAGGACTGAAACCATGGATTCGTAGCAGGGTAGCTGTGTTTGAACTGACAACTTATACGGCTGTTGTTCCGAAGGCTATGATTATTGAAGGTGAAAGCGAAGCAGCTCAGAAAGAGAAAGGACCAGGAAATTTTCAGAATCATTTCAACAAAAGGCCGGGATTTCAAGCTCGAGGAAAAGTAAACTTTAGGAGGCCAGAACAAAACAACCAGGGATGGGTAATCGACTACCTGCCCCAACTCAGTAAAGGCTTATTCGACCGCCTGTACCTGATTGCAGAACGTGTGGTAGAAAGCATACGGGAATTTGCAACAAGCCAATTGTCACGTGTTTCAAGTGCAAGCAAAGGGGACACTATTCTGGAGAATGTCCGATGGGAAAAGCAGAAGTTACTTGTTTCCAATGTGGGAGAAAATGACATATCGCCAGAGACTGCAGAGGAATTGCAATGGCCGCTAGTATTCCAAGAGTTTTAGCATTACCTCCACCTCCATTACCACGGCAAAATCAGCCTAGAGCAAGGACTTTCAATATGTCAATGAAGGAAGCGGTACAGAGTCCGAATGTGGTTGCAGGTACACTCCCTATAAATTCCGTAAATGCTTTAGTATTGATTGATTCAGGAGCTACTAGATCTTTTATTTCTGAAGATTTTATCTCTAAGATAGATTGTGAGATCCAGTGGTTAGATGAAGTGTTAGTCATAAAATTAGCAAATGATGATCAGGTTGTAGTAGATCGAGTATGCCCGAGTTGTGATATTGAGATAGGGAGATGTCATTTTTTCAGTTGATTTGATACCTTTTAGGTCAGGGGAGTTTGATGTTATTCTAGGAATGGATTGGCTATCTAGTAATAATGCTCAGATTGACTATGCGAATAAAAGAGTGAAATTGAAAACTGAAGAAAATGAAACAGTAATATTTAAAGGTGAGAAGCAAAAGCAGAAATTCCTATCAATAATGCAGACGAGAAGATTGCTACGCCAAGGATGTCAAGCTTATTTAGCCTATGTACGGGATGCTGATAAGGGTAATTCGAAGATTGAAGATATTCCTGTAGTTTGTGAATTTCTTGATGTTTTTCCAGACGAATTACCAGGACTTCCACCAGATCGAGAAATCGAGTTCACTATTGACTTGATGCCAGGGACTGAACCAATTTCGAAAGCTCCATATCGAATGGCACCTATTGAAATGAGGGAATTAGCAAAACAGTTGCAAGAACTTCTCGATAAAGGAATTATAAGGCCAAGTGTATCCCCATGGGGCGCACCAGTATTGTTTGTGAAAAAGAAGGATGGTAGTATGCGACTGTGTATCGATTATCGTGAGCTGAACAAGTTAACTATCAAGAATAAATATCCTTTACCTCGCATCAATGATTTATTTGATCAACTAAAAGGAGCAGCATGGTTTTCGAAAATCGACTTACGATCAGGCTATCATCAGTTAAAGATCAAGGCCGAGGATATTCCAAAGACAGCGTTTAGAATGAGGTACGGACACTATGAATTTCTTGTGATGGCTTTTGGATTGACGAATGCACCTGTAGCGTTTATGGATTTGATGAATCGAGTATTCAAGAAGTATTTGGATAAGTTTATCATTGTATTTATTGATGACATCTTGATCTACTCAAAGACGGAAGAAGAACATGCAGCGCAGTTAAGAACGACATTGGAGATATTACGAAAGGAGCAGCTTTATGCAAAATTTTCAAAATGTGAATTTTGGTTGAACGAAGTGCAGTTTCTAGGGCATATCATCAGTAGAGAAGGCATTCAAGTTGATCCAGCAAAGATTGAAGCTGTGTTGAATTGGGAAAGACCAAAGACGCCGACAGAGGTTCGAAGTTTCTTAGGATTGGAAGGATATTATCAAAGATTTGTCAAAGATTTTGCGAAGATAGCGACACCGTTGACCAAGTTAACTCGACAAAGTGAAAAGTTTGAATGGAATAGTAAGTGTGAAAAAAGTTTTCAAGAGTTGAAGAATCGGTTGGTGACTGCACCAGTATTAGTACTGCCAGACGAGCAAGGAAATTTTGTTATTTACAGTGACGCTTCGTATCGCGGGCTAGGATGTGTATTGATGCAACATGGTAACGTCATTGCATATGCGTCGAGACAACTTAAACCTCATGAGCAGAAATATCCTACGCATGATCTGGAATTGGCAGCGATTTTATTTGCATTGAAACTTTGGAGACATTATCTGTACGGTGAAAAATGTGAAATCTACACGGATCATTAAAGTTTGAAGTATATTTTCACGTAAAAGGAACTGAACATGCGACAATATCGATGGCTGGAATTGATTAAAGATTATGATGTTACAATCAGTTATCATCCAGGAAAAGCAAATGTTATAGCAGATGCGCTGAGCAGAAAAGAAAGGTTGAATCGGTTAACTTCATGTGAAGAATTGGTTAAAGAATTCGACAAATTGGAAATTGAGATTCGTATTTCCCATGAATCTGCAGGAACTATCTACGCTATGACTTTTCAACCAGGGTTGCTAGAAAAGATTCGCCGTTGTCAAGATGAAGTAATGAGTCAAGACGACGATTTAACGGGAGAAGAGATTACAACTCAGAAAGATAATGAAGGAATTTTACGTTTTGCGTCAAAAATCTGGATCCCTAACGTGGCAGAACTAAAAGAAGAAATTATGCGAGATTCGCACAATTCGAAGTATTCCATTCATCCAGGAAGCACGAAAATGTATCGCGATTTGAAGGAAAACTTTTGGTGGCCGAATATGAAGAAGGACATAGTAGAATGGGTGAGTAAATGCTACATATGCCAGCGAGTTAAAGCAGAACATCAATGTCCGAGTGGGTTACTGCAATCGTTAGACATTCCAGAATGGAAATGGGAACATCTAGCGATGGATTTCGTAGTGGGACTTCCAAGAACGAAAGCAAATCACGATGCAATTTGGGTTATTGTTGATCGATTGACGAAATCAGCACATTTTCTTCCAATTAACGAGAAATTTTCACTGGACAAGCTAGTGCACTTATATCTTAAAGAAATTGTGATGCGTCATGGAGTACCAGTATCGATTGTATAGGATCGAGATCCTCGTTTCAATTCAAGATTTTGGAGACAATTCCAAGAATGTCTAGGAACGAAGTTGAATATGAGTACAGCCTATCATCCGCAAACTGACGGTCAAAGTGAAAGGACAATTCAAACGATTGAAGACATGCTACGAGTTTGTGTGATCGATTTTGAAGGTAGTTGGGATGAACATTTACCCCTAGTGGAATTTTCTTATAATAACAGCTATCACGCTAGTATTGGAATGCCACCGTATGAAGCATTATATAGGAGGAAATGCAGATCACCAGTGCATTGGGATGAAGTTGGAGAACGCAAGATTTTGGGTCCAGAATTAATTCAGCAGACAAAAGAAAAGATTGAACTTATTCGAAAACGAATCGAGGCAGCACAAAACAGGCAAAGCAAATATGCAGACCAAGCAAGGAAGGATATGGATTATCAGGAAGGAGAACATGTATTGCTCAAAATATCGCCATGGAAAGGATTGACCAGATTTGGCAATAAAGGGAAATTGAAGCCACGATACGTTAGACCATTTGAGATTTTGAAGAAAATTGGGAAGGTTGCGTACGAGTTAGCTTTACTACTCCATATGCAGCACATTCACAACGTATTTCATGTATCTATGCTTAAGAAGTACAATCCTGATACAAGGCATGTAATAGAGTATGAACCAGTAGAACTTCAGGCAGATTTATCGTATATAGAGCAGCCAATAAGGATTTTAGATAGGCAAGAGAAGGTATTAAGAAATAAGTCTGTGTCATTAGTAAGAGTCTTGTGGAGAAACCCAGTGGTTGAAGAATCAACCTGGGAGCTTGAAAGTGAAATGTTAGCAAAGTATCCTCAGTTATTTGTATAGTGCGATTCTGAGGACAGAATCTTGTTAAGGGGGGAGAATGTAACGACCGAGGAATTACGCTTGTATTATATTATAATAATGATAAATTATGTGTATTATTATGTGATTAAATGTGTTAAGTCGTTAAACCATAACTGCTATGTGTTATGTGTTGGCTGTTTTGATCCAAACGTGTTTTGGATATTTATTGAGCGTTTTATCGTCAGTTATATATATTATATTAAAACATGTACAGCTCAAAATTATGTTTTAAAAGCCCGTATTTCAAACAAAATCATTGGCTCTATTTTATTAAAAATGCCCTATACCATATCGCTATTCTGAACCCCTAGACGTTTTACAAATTGACCTTTTTCGCGAAAAATGACTTTTTCGGACCCCTTCGGGTACCAAAAAACCCCATAAAAATTATATTTTTATTTTTATATGATCATGAAATTATTATATATCATTTTTCTTTGTATTTTTGTAATTTTGACAATTTTTGGGAATTTTTAGTATTTATTTTGTAATTATTGGATATTTAAAAATTCAATATTAATACCCAAAAATTATAAAAATTGGGGCCAAATATTTTTATTAGGAGTATAATTAGACCCTTAATTTTATTTAGGGGTATTATTTTCATAAATATAAATACCTGATTTATTAGTAATTAAATCAGTTAATTATACAGAAAAATCAGAAAATAAAAGAAAAAGAAAAAGGAATTAGGATTAGGGTTTCTGTGAAGAACAGGGCATGAGGATCAATCGCGATTTTGAAGGTGATTCCGACAACCAAATCGAGCGTGTAAGTAGTCAAATTGAAGCTGGTGATTCGTAGTTTCTGTTTATGTGATTATTTTTGTTGATTATTGAGTTGATTTTAATTTCGTGTTTTCGGGTTTAATTCTTGAATTCGGGTTTGATTCTCTGTGTGTTGTTTGATGTTATTGTTGTTGGAGATGAGTAGATCGTTGTTGTGCGAGTCGATCGGTACCGGTTTTGTGATGTTTGGTGTCCGTTTTAGCATCGCCGGAGTTTCGCCGCCGTCGCCGTGTTCTTCGCGGTTCCGGCGCTGTGTTCGACGAAGACGAAGAAGGAAGGAAGGGGGGGACGTCGTTGTGATGTTGTGCCTCAGAAACGCAGAAGAAGCAAGTTGGAATCGAGCGTTTCGTCTCGCCGGAAATTTCCGCCGGCGTCGGATTCTAGGATTGCAGGGCGGTGTTCTTCCCGACCCGATCAGGTCGGGGACGGCCCAGTTGCAACCCGTTTTCGACCCGGGTTCAATCCTAAAAACCCTAAATCCTGTTATGTTTTTGTGTTTCTGAATAAAATAATTAATTATTTATATTTTAGTAATTAAAAATCAGTTTTAATAATTCTAAAAATTAATTAAAAATTAGTTTGATATTCTGAAAAATAGTATTTATAATTTCTGATTTATTTTATTAAATTATAAATTCGAATTTATTTATTTAATTAATTATTTAATTATTTATCTAATTATTTATTAATTGTCTAATTAATAATTGGGTAATTAATTAATAATTAGGTAATTAATTAGTAAATAAGGATTAGAAATAATTAAGTGAGGTAGGTAATTAATAATCTAATAATTAGTTAATAGTGTGAATAATGATTTGGTAATTAGAATTATTATTCGAGCGTTAGTTATTCGAATAATATTGTGATAATTATTCGTATCGTATAATAGTTATCGGTAATTATCTGTTTAGCGAATCGTATGAGTTTCAATAATGATAGAATAGTTCGGTAATTATGTGGGAATTGCGAGTAGCTCGTAGTTATACGAGTGATTAATCGTTAAGTTGATTTATAATTCGAGTAATTCGTAGTTATTCGATAAATAGCGTATCGGTTAATTAAATCGATTGATTATTTGTAAATAATCGATCTGATCGAATAAGTAATAATAATTTGTAATAAATAATAATAATTCCTAATAATTAGGGATTAATTATTTTAAAATACAATAATTATTAATTAATTATTTAAAAATATGATTAAGGATTGTATAATTATAATTAATTATTTATAATTAATTATTAATTAATTAAATCTTATTTAATTCATAATAATTCAACCGTTAGTCCGATTTGAGCGAAACGAATACCCCTAGACTCAGAAAAATGAGACTAATCCAATAAAAATAGTTGTAAGTTATAATTTCTTCCGAAAGAAAGTGGTTTGGTGATAATTGATAGTTCGTAGGTCCTAGTAGGAGTATAATTGAGCCGAATAAATCCCAAAAAATTATAATAAAATCAGATAAGACTAGTAATGCAGGTATAAGCCTAGAATTGATTCTAAAAATAATTATAAATCTAGAAATTAATTATGTGCTTTATGTGCTACGTGCTTTATGTGATTATGTGAACCTATGTGTTGTATAAATGTATGTGTATATATACGAGTCAGATAGAAACGCATGGGTAGACTGATAAGGTTGCGTGTTATCAATTCAAGATACACGTATATAGTAAGTTATCTAAATGCCTATCTTTCCGTGATTTGTCCAGTGTTAGCAAGGCCAAGCAAGCTAGGGTCAGAAGGCGATGAGTTAAACCAGGTTAAGTACGCGCAAGGCAAGTTTTTCCTCTATTCTAAATTCAGAATAGTGATTTATATTTCTTTTCTATCGTATCAGTTCTCTTTGATAATCATTATTCATATACACTGTTACCCATTTATTATCGCTTGATTCCAATTTCATTTCAATTCTTGATTTACCCAATTTATTGAATTCCCTGTTCATATTTCAACTCCTTTACCCTTGTTACATATACTCTGGTATATCCTGGTGTTGGGATATATCAATAGCATTCCGATTGTTCCGGATGCTAAGCCTTGGACTGGATGGTTACTATACGGGCTGGGTTTTACCCAGACCATTATTTAATAGGCCATAGTTGCCTGAGTACTCCTTATGTTGGTTGGGTCTATGCAGTTGGGTATAGATCCGCACTATATTCTGACTGATCAGCAGGTTATAGTGCATATGTTGGTTCTTATTTCCAGTCTTGTTCATTTGGTACTCGCCAGCATTGGCAAATTACTATTCTATACAGATTCAGATGGTTGTTCCGATCAGCAGCTTATTGTTTCACTCATTTCTCTTTCTTTATACTATATATATTGTTGCAGGCTTGTTGAGCAATTTTGGCTCATCCCTTTTTATTGTTACTCCTATTATTTTAAAGTTAAGGTAGAGAATGAAACCCATCAGAACCCGCATAGTCAAGAAGCGAGTCAAGCAGCGGGACCCTCTTATATCAAGAGTGTTCCTTCCTATTCCCGAAGAGAGCTTTGAATTGCCAGATCAGGTGTAGCAGGATAAGTAGTAATGTTGGGTTGAATGAAAGTCTTGTGTAGTTTGAATAAAAGTTGTGTAGTGAGATTGTAGATAGAATAAAGTTTTGTAACAAAGAGAGTTCTTGAGACAGGTTTTATTTAGTTGGGTTTGTAATAAAATGTAGTATGTGATTCTTGTTTTCAAACTCAGACCTTAAAAGATCCTGAGTAGTGATAGTTCGGGGTAATTATTATATTTATATTTCGCTTGTGCAGGTTTAGTTGGTAATTGTTGTTAATAATGCCCCAAATCTATACCCCGGATTTGAAGGGTGTTATACTGGGTGCCCAGTGGACCCGAGATACCTTTTTAGATAACCAAACGTTGTATAATGTTGGTTGTAAGTGTTTTACTTTAACGGTCTTTTCCATGTATTTTTTCTTGATGTATATCTTTGCCTTGATGATTTCTTTCTAAACTGTTGCTCCTTGTGCAGGTCTTCCGTTCCTTAACCCTTTCCATCACGCTATGTCGCAACAGTTCAAGGATATGGCCGGAAGGTTCAAGAAGATCGGTGGTGCTGTGCAGTTGGATTCGGGGAAGAAGAAGGCTGGTGTAGGTAGCGGCTCTCAGGCCCGGGATGCTAGTTCTTCGGGGAATAGCGTAAGGCAGAGTGCTCCGGTGGTTACTACGCCTATTGTCCCGGAGACCGAGGAGATTGAGGTGTTGGAGCTGGATGAGGAGGAGGTTGGAGTGTTGAACCCTCGCAAGAGGAAAGCTGCGAAAGAGGCTGCTGGTGGCTCTGGAATCCCACAGCGTAGGAGGGTTTCTACTCCGGGCCCTACTGAGGAGGAGAGCCAGAAGCTGGTGGAGGAGGACGCCTTGAAGAGCCTCTTGGCCCGGATGACTCTTGACGACCGCCGGAACGAGATGTTCGATAACTATGCCTCTCCTGCTAACTTCGAGTGCTATGCCAAGGAGGATCTGGACACTTTCCTTGATCATCTTGTGCGCGATGTTTTGGAGGTAAGAGTGTTCCCTTATCATCTTTTTGTTTCTTCCCTTTATATCCGTACTGAGTCTTTTTGTTTCTTTCCAGGCTAATGCTCGGATCAGCGGCTGCTCTACCATCCTTCACAATTTCCGTATAAGGGAGGCTGAGAATAAGGCAGCGATGAAGGAGTTGGCTAGTGAGAAGAAAAGCTTCACCAAGTACCAGGAGGTGAAGGAAAGAGAATCCTGGGAGCATAAGAAGGTTGTTGCTGAAGTGGTAAAGGCCCGGGATTCTGCTGAGCAGTTGGTTGGATCCCTCCGGGCGGAGGTGGAGAACTTGAAAAATGAGCTTGCTTCTAGACCTCGGGCAGAGGAGGTCCTTGAATCCTTCCGGGGTACTCCAGCTTATTACGAGGAGCTCGACAACAAGATCTTTGAGAGGCTCAACATCTGCTGGAACATTGCTTCTGCTTATCTGGCTGAGAATCCTGGTGGTGATATGGATGGGTTCATAGAGCTGTACCTTGCTGAAGAGCTCCATCGTGAAGAAGCAAAAGCTGCTGGAGAGGGTACCTCCGGAGCGCAGCCACCTCCTCCTCCTGAAAAAGTCCGCGAGAAGACTCCTCCTCCTCCCGAGAACTGAAGAATGAAAATTCAGGATTCATGCCTTATAATTTGTCTTCTTAGCTTGCTGTCGTTCCAGACTTAGCCCTTGTGGCTTTTAAATCTGTTATTTAAATTTTGTCTGACTTTTGTTTGGATTTGGCCCAGGGCTTGTTTTGTCCTGGGCAAGCATGTAAATATATTTCCCTTTCTGCATTTGGTTTTTGCTATTCTTGAAATTTTTCAAAGTACACATGGTTTGTGTATTGGTCTTCGGGATGGTGGTTTAAAATTTTAACTGAATAAAATTGTTTTAAGTACACATGGTTTGTATAGTGGTCCCCGAGATGGGGGTTTAGACTTTTAACTGAATAAAATTATTTTAAGTACACATGGTTTGTGTAGTGGTCCCCGGGATGGGGGTTTAAAATTTTAACTGAATAAAATTTTTCTAAGTACACATGGTTTGTGTAATGGTCCCCGGGATGGGAGTTTAAAATTTTCACTGAATAAAATTGTTCTGAGTATACATGGTTTGTGTAATGGTCCCCGGGATGGGGGTTTAAAATTTTAACTGAATAAAATTATTTTAAGTACATATGGTTTGTGTAGTGGTCCCCGGGATGGGGTTTAAAATTTTAACTAAATAAAATTTTTCTAAGCTATACGGCGATAGTAATCAAATGACATGGTAAAATTATCTTGAGCTATGGGGTGCTCAAAGCGAATTTTTCCATTTAAATCAAAATAAAGCAAAAATTACATTCCGGGGTGTACGAGGAGAGAGTTTACATCAAGCTGTCATAACATAAAAGTAAAGGTAGTCCCGGAATGTGCACCTTGCCCTTACTGGTAGAATTTCCTTAGGCGGGCTCCGTGCCAAGTATTTGGGACTTCGGACCCGCTGAGATAGCTTAGTTTGTAGGTTCCTGGGTGGAGCACTTCCTTAACCATATAGGGCCCTTCCCAGTTGGGTTGTAGCTTCCCTTGGTTGGTTGGGTCTGAAGCCTCGGTGTGTCGAAGTACCAAGTCTCCTATTTCATACTCTCTGATTCTTGCTTTCTTTGCGAAGTAGAGCTTTGTCTTTTCTTTATAGTCTTCCATCTTTTTTACAGCCCGATCTCTTACTTCGTCTAGGAGCTCCAGGTTGGTCTTGAGGCCTTCAATGTTTGAGATTATATCAAAGTTGATGACCTTGTGAGAGGGGGACCCGATTTCGATTGGTATGCGGGATTCGGTACCATAGGCAAGCTTGAAGGGGGTCTCATTGGTTCCCGTCCTGGGGGTGGTTCTGTAGGACCACAGGACTTTCGGGAGCTCATCTGGCCAAGTTTTCTTGGATTCTTCCAACCTTTTTTCCAGACCCCGGAGTATGGTTCTGTTAGTCACTTCGACCTGCCCATTTTATTGAGGATGTGCCACCGATGACCTTTTGTGCTTGATTTCGAGTTCTTTCAAGTACGCTTCAAAGTCGGACCCAACGAACTGTGGCCCATTATCAGAGACTAGAACTACCGGGATCCTGAATCTCATGATGATTGAATCCATAAATTTGATACAATCTTGTTGATTGATTATTCTCATGGCCTTAGGTTCTGCCCACTTTGTCATATAATCAATGGCTACCAGGACGTAGCGGAGGTCACCTTTTTGCCCGGGGAAATGGGCCCATGATATCTATGCCCCAAACGGCAAATGGGATCGGAGATAGCACTGACGCTGGCAGGCTGAGGCTTTGTCTGGGAACATTGCTGAACTTCTAGCACTGAGGGCATTTCTTAACATAGGTGATGGAGTCGGAGTGGACTGTAGGCCAGTAATACCCTTTCCTGATGAAAATGTAAGCCAGAGCTTTGGCTGCCAGGTGATCTCCGCAGTAGTCTTCATGAAATTTCTGGAGACAATAGTTTGCCTCATCCGGGTCTACACACTTCAGGGTGGGTGCTGAAAAGGTTCTTCTGTATAGCTGACCATTTTCCAGGAAGAAACGAGCAGCCTTGTGCTTTAGGTATCTGGCCTTGTTTTGGTCTTCCGGGAGCATTCCGTCCATTAGGTAGGCTATGTAGGGAGTCATCCAGTTGTCCGGGCTGCCGATGCACAGGACCTCAGATCGCTCTGTGCTGGGTGCCTTAAGTTCTTCGAAGTATACCGAACTGGTGAGATCCGACGTGTTCTGTACGATCTTGGATAGCTCATCTACCTTGGAGTTCTCTTCTCTATTTATCTGGAGGATGGTGATATCAGGGATGGTTTCCAGGATATCACGCACCATTGCTTGATAATGTGCCAACTTTGGATCTTTCGCAATATACTCTCCACTGGTTTGTTTGACTACCATCTGAGAGTCGCTATAGATGATCATCTTCGTAATACCCAGAGATTTTGCTAATCTGAGCCCGGAGATGAGTGCCTCATATTCAGCTTGATTGTTCGTTGCTGTGAAGGCAAAGGTTATTGCTTGCTGAATGGTGAAACCTTCCGGGCTAATGAGAATGAGGCCAACCCCGGACCTCTCGACCATTGATAATCCGTCCACATAGAGTTTCCAAGAGCCTGAGTCTGGGTCGGATTCCTTACAATCAACCCCGCTGGGTGCAGGTGGCTGTGGCTCGGAGAAGGTGCATTCCATAACAAATTCAGCTAGGGTCTGGGCCTTTATCGCCATTCGCGGCACAAACTTGAAGTTGAACTCGCTTAATTCAATGGCCCAGTTGACCAGTCTCCCGGATGCGTCTGTCTTATGGATGATTTTCCTAAGTTGCTGATCTGTGACCACTCTAATTTCTCGGCCTTGGAAGTATTGCCTTAGCTTCCTGCTGGAGTGTACGAGGGCCAAGGCGAATTTTTCCAAGTTTGGGTACCGAGTTTCTTAAAGGAATATGTCCTAAGTCCAATCATGTATTAGGATTTAGGAATAACTTCCTCTGCAATCTGTTTTGATTTCATTGATATTAATAAAAGACTAGTTTTGTTTTTTTATTACGGGCTTTATCTATTTAAGTGTTTAAATAAGATATACCATAGTTTGGAGTAAAGTTTTTTATGGATTATGATGAGATCATAATAGTGAGACCTAAAAGATGATAACTCTAAACTTAAATAGTTCCTGATCATAGGATTACTAACTGGTAATTAATAATCCGCAAAGATCGGTACATACTATGTTTGCTTCATTATGAAGGATGTCTGTTCTCATAGACATTTGTGTGGTGACACTATAGCTAGTATGTAGGTGTTTATTATAGAATAAGTTCACTGAACATGACTCGCACAGCTGAACAACTGATGGAGTTCACTCACGTGTCAGCAGTTGTTCACATAGTGATAGTTGTACAAGTATCCTTAGACTTGAGGTCATCATAGTCATTTTGTGTACACTGAACTATGCTTTGGTTTAGTTCTTAGTCTCCAGGGACAATTATTAGGGCTCTACTGGGTATAGGAATTTGTACACGAAGATAGTGTATGATCAATAAAGGATCTACCCCTTCCAGTGAAGGAAGCGAATGTTCAAGGCTGATCCACTTATGCTAGTTCAAGAATCTCTGGCCAGAGTGAATGAAATTAGAAAGCAGTTTCTGATTGCATAGAACTAAGCATAGTAAATGATAAGCAAGTGATTAAATTAGATAGGCTTGACACGAGATCCATGCCTTGTATTTAATCGGGACATTGTAGGGTAGAAGGAGTTTATTGTACGGTAACTATTCACTGAATAGGTCCTTGGTATTCTAAGCAGTGAATTCATATTATCCGGATAGTCGCGATATGCTGAGAAGTATCCCTCACGATGTAGAATAAATATGATTAATTAATTAATCATATTTAATAAATTAGAGAATTTATATAAATAATGATAAAATAGTTTTATTATTATTTATTTCTACTACCGGCTTAATATTGAACCTACAGGGTCACACCATAAAAGGAAAATGATTTAATGGTGGAGGAATTAATTAATAATGGCTAATAATTATTTATTTATGAAATAAATAATTAATTGGCAAATTTAATAATTGATTAAATGAGATTTAATTGATTATAAATTAATTAAGAAAAGTTCTTAATATTATTAATTAAGGATTTAATTTTTTAGAAATTAAATCAAGAGAGAGAATTATTTCTAAAGTGTTTAGAAAAAGGATTAATAATTAAAAGGTGTTTTAATTATTAATGAGAATAATAAATGGGATAATAATAATAATATTTATGGAAAAATTTCAGCTGAAAATTTTGCCTATAAATATACTATTATAAACCCTATTTTTATTCGAACCCCAAAATTTTATAAAACCTAATTCTCTCCACCTCCTCCTCCTCCTTAACGTCGTTTTCTTGGTGGATACCGGTGGAGTGCTTCACGTTTGAGGATCAGCTGCTAAGGATCTCCAATCGTTACTTTTGGATCGCATATTAAAGGTTAGTAATTGATCCCTATGTTTTTACCACAATTTATATGCTTTTATTTAGATTTTATATGTGTAAAAGTGTTTTACCATGCCTCCACTGCAATTAAAATCCAACAATGGTATCAGAGCATAGGTTGTATGCATATAGATCTGTGGTAAAATTTTCAGAATTTTATGTGCTTGTATGAATTAATTATGATTTTTACAAGTTATATCATGGATTAATTTTGTCTGATGAGAAATCATTTCTCAGAATAATTTTGAATGTTGATCTGGGTTCTACAAGTGTTGTGGATCGTCTGGGTATTTTTTTCATAATTTTATGATGTATAGATTATTTATTATAAATTTTTGAAGTTGTTGTAATTAAATTCGTAATTAAATAAAGATATATATATATATATATATGAATTGTAAGTATGTATATATATTTGTACATCTGCTGTTGCTATAACATTCTGTGGTGCACGGAGAAAGAGAAAGACAGAGCACAGTACGGCGGCACAACAATCGAGGAGAGAAAAAAACGGTGACTGACTGAAAAAATGAGGGAGGACCGCGCGTCGACCACGCGCGCGTGGGGCTCACGCGCTAGCGTGCCACGCGCGGCGCGTGGTAGACACGCGCTGATGATGTCAGAATAGGTGTTAGGGCGCGTGGGGCGCGTGAAGCGCGTGGTTGGTTGTCAGACACGCGCTGTCAGACGCGTGTGCGCGTGGCCGTGCGTGAGGGAACTTGTTTCGGCGCGTGCGGGCGCATGGCAGCTCAGAATTGGGCGATTTTGGTGCCATTGGATTCGTCTTTTCGTGACGCTTCTAATGGTATATTATATGATATTTTATGAAATTATTTCAAACTGTTTATAGCTAACAGAAGTGTTTTAAAGTTGTTTTTGATCGTTTGAATTGATTTTAAATGCTTCATGTGATACATAGAGATGTATAATGCTTAGACTAATGTGCTAGATGATATAACATGCCTACCTTGATGTTTATTCATGTTTATATATGTGATATATGCTTAGTTTATCATGCGATGATAGATTTAGGTGAACTTAAATGAACATAAGGCGTTTGTTAGACAACCTAGTATAGTGAAATTGTTTCATAACCTTAATAATAATATTATGAATACAATCATGAGATTCTTGTGTTTATGAAACACGTAATTGAATATGAATTTTCGATATGAGAGAAAGGCTGATTCTGTCAACAACAGATTTCTATCTGTAAGAAAGGGTTATTAAGTGACGCCTTTTGACAATGCTCCACCCGATCTGGGAATCATCTGATTATTGATTATTGATTTGAAATATTTAATTTAAAAGGAAGAATCTCTTTATAATATGATAATGATTGTAACGTAATATAATCCCTCTAAAATTAAATAATATCAAGTAGAAATTGGCCAATGACACAACGGGCTTGTGTCGGTCATAGCCTTCCAACATGATAGAAAAGTAGTTCTTATTTTTGAATCATTATCGTTTCGTGCTACAGCCGAGGGCTTTGATTTTGAAATAAGAAATACTTGTCTATTACATAGAGATGTGTACATTGAATAAGAATCTAAAGGTCGTTACGTGCCACAACCATGGGCCTTTGGGGACTGATTCAATTGTACGGAATGTTGGGTTAGACTTGACTTAGAATATTGAGTTTGTCGTGCCACAGCCGTGACTCAATTATTCAAGAGGTTAAAGTTTGATTAGGGAATAACATTAGATGTAATTGACAAGAGTTGTCTGCCTATTGAACATTACATGGCGGTTCATGCTACAGCCGGGGTTGTGTAATGGAATGTAGGATCCCTATTCCCACTAGCATTATGAATGCTTAATTTTTCACGTAGAGGGTTGAATAAATTAGATAAACTAGTGGGAGCCACTTATGAATAAAGACCCGATTCATATAGTGTTTTAAAATAAAATCGAATATTTGCTAAGTGTTGTTATGTGTTTATCATTTACAGAATTACTTTGTACGTTGTGTCTTCTGCACTATCACTCAGGAGCATACTAGATGCTCATAAGTTGACTGGTCCTAATAATGCTGACTGGCTTCGAAACTTGAGAATTGTTCTCAGGATTGAGAAGCTGGAATACATGATTGACTCACCTAAGCCTACTGAACCTGCTAGTGATGCGCATAATGATGAACATGTTGTGTATTGTAAGTGGATAGATGATGCAAATGTTGCTCAATGCATCATGCTAGCCTCCATAAACATTGAGCTGCAGAAGCAACATGAGCATATGGATGCTCACACTATCCTCATGCATCTACAAGAGTTGTATGATGTGGCGGGAAGGACAGCTCGATATGAGATATCGAAGGAGTTGTTCGGTTGTAGGATGTCTGAGGGATCATCTGTGAATGACCATGTACTTAAGATGATCAATTTGATTGAACGTCTTGGACAACTTGGTTTTGCCATGGATGGGGAGCTGAGCCAAGACTTGGTCTTGCAATCGCTTCCGAGTTCGTTCTTGCAGTTTGTTATGAACTTTCACATGAATAAGTTGGATGTCATCCTGCCTGAACTCCACAACATGTTGAAGACTGCGGAATCGAATTTTTCCCCTAAGAAGAGTTCTGTTCTTCTAATTGGTGAAGGTTCCAATCCTAAGAAAAGGAAGAGGAACTCTTCCAAGAAGAAGAAAGTAGGTGAAGAAAAGCCGGTTCCACTAAAAGCTGAAGACCCCAAGAGCAAAGTTGTTTGCTTTCACTGTAATAAGGTGGGGCACTGGAAGAGGAACTACAAGGTTTACCTTGCAGAATTGAAGAAGAAGAAGGGTAGTGAGACTGCTGCTTCTGATCTAGGTATGTTCATGATAGAAGTGAATATGTCATTAAGCCAAATTTCTACTTGGGTATTAGATACCGCCTATGGTTCTCATATTTGCAATTCGTTGCGAGGACTAAAGGGAAGTAGGAATCTTGAAAAAGATGAGGTGATTCTACGTATGGGCAATGGAGCAAAGGTTGCGGCCATAGCTGTAGGATCATTTAGTTTACATATGCCTACGGGCAAGACTATTATTTTAAATAATTGTTGTTTTGTTCCCTCGATTGTGAGGAATATTATTCCCATGTTAGACTTGGCTGGATTTTCATTTATTATTGAGAATAATGAATGTTCTATTCTTAGAGATAATATTCTTTATGGACGTGGTGCTTTAAATAATGGTCTGTATATATGTGACATAATTTACTTCAAATTGAACAAACTAATAAAAGAAAAGGGATGATGAAAATCTCACTTTATAGTGGCACTGCAGTCTCCATTTAGTAGACATGGAGAGAGGACTGCAAATTTGCTAGGAATGGTACACACAGATGTATGTGGACCAATGTCTAAGCAAGCCATGGGTGGATTTTCATACTTCATTACTTTCATAGATGATAGATCTGGATTCGGATATGTGTTTGATGAAACACAAGTCTGAGGCCTTTAAAAAGTTCAAAGAATATAAGTATGAAGTGGAGAAACAACCAAACATAGTATTATAACTCTTCGATCAGATCGAGGTGGTGAATACTTTAATGGAGTGTTTCTAGATTATCTCAAAGTAAATGGTATAGTCTCTCAGTGGACTCCTCCAGATTGGTATCTGAAAGGAGAAATCGAACTTTGTTAGACATAGTTCGGTCCATGATGAGCTATGAGAATCTTCCAGTATTCATATGGGGTTATGCATTGGAAACCTCAGCATATTTACTGAATAAGGTGCCTTCCAAATCTGTTCCTCAAAACTCCGTATGAGATATGGAAAGAAAGGAAACCGAGTGTTAAACACGTTAAGATTTGGGGATGTCCAGCTTATGTCAAGAAAGTTGACCCATATAAGCTGGAATATCGATCCGTAAAATGTAGTTTTGTGGGATATCCTAAAGAGACTTTAGGGTATTACTTTTACACCGATCATCGGGTGTTTGTCTCCAGACATGCTACCTTCTTGGAAAAGGAGTTTATCCTTGAAGGAAACAGTGGGAGCAAAATTGAACTTGATGAAGTTCAAGAAGCACAAACTACTACGGATCAAGTGGAAACACCTGTTCTGACTGAACAACCTTTTGTGGAACAGCCCATTCATAGAACATGGAGAGTGTCTCGCCAACCTGAGAGGTAATATGGCCTTGTCATTAAGAATGACAATGAGTTGTCGATCATTGATGATGACGACCTTGTGACCTATAATGAGGCTATGAGTAGTGTTGACTCAGAGAAATGGCAAAGTGCCATGAAATCTGGAATGGAATCTATGTATACGGTATACGAAAGAATGATTAGAGCAGATGGGCAGGTGGAGACCTATAAGGCCAGGCTTTTGGCAAAAGGATTCAAACAAAGGCAATGGATTGACTTTGATGAAACCTTTTACCTGTAGCCCTGTTAAAATCAGTTCGGATTTTGCTTGCGATTGCTGCTTACTACGACTATGAAATCTGGCAAATGGCCAGATGGTTTTCTTTCCAAGGGAAATGAAAACCTAGTGTGTAAGCTGCTGCGAACCATATGTGGTTTAAAGCAAGCTTCTCGTAAATGGAACATCCGTTTTGATGAGACAATCAAAGAGTTTGGTTTTATCAAAAACGTAGATGAACCATGTGTCTACAAAAGGGTTAGTGGGAGCGCGGTAACATTTCTTGTATTGTATTGAAATATAGTTGACATACATAACAACATAGCAGACCCACTCACAAAGCTACTTTATGAAAGTCACTTTGATCATCATAAAGACAAGATGGGTATTAGATACCAGAGTGATTGGCTTTAGTACAAGTGGGAGATTGAAAGGAATATATCCTAAGTCCAATCATGTATTAGGATTTAGGAATAACTTTCTGTGTAATCTGTTTTGATTTCATTGATATTAATAAAAGACTAGTTTTGTTTTTTATTACGGGCTTTATCTATTTAAGTGTTTAAATAAGATATACCATAGTTTAGAGTAAAACTTTTTATGGATTATGATGAGATCATAATAGTGAGACCTAAAAGAAGATAACTCTAAACTTAAATAGTTCCTGGTCATAGGATTACTAACTGGTAATTAATAATCCGCAAAGATCGGTACATACTATGCTTGTTTCATTATGAAGGATGTCTGTTCTCATTGACATTTATGTGGTGACACTATAGCTAGTATGTAGGTGCTTATTATAGAATAAGATCACTGAACATGACTCGCACAGCTGAACAACTGATGGAGTTCACTAACGTGTCAGCAGTTGTTCACATAGTGATAGTTGTACAAGTATCCTTAGACTTGAGGTCATCATAGTCATCTTGTGTATACTGAACTATGCTTTGGTTTAGTTCTTAGTCTCCAGGGACAATTATTAGGGCTCTACTGGGTATAGGAATTTGTACACGAAGATAGTGTATGATCAATAAAGGATCTACCCCTTCCAGTGAAGGAAGCGAATGTTCAAGGCTGATCCACTTATGCTCGTTCAAGAATCTCTGGCCAGAGTGAATGAAATTAGAAAGCAGTTTCTGATTTGCATAAAACTAAGCATAGTAAATGGTAAGCAAGTGATCAAATTAGATAGGCTTGACACGAGATCCATGCCTTGTATTTAATCGGGATATTGTAGGGTAGAAGGAGTTTATTGTACGGTAACTATTCATTGAATAGGTTCTTGGTATTCTAAGCAGTGAATTCATATTATCCGGATAGTCGCGATATGCTGAGAAGTATCCCTCACGATGTAGAATAAATATGATTAATTAATTAATCATATTTAATAAATTAGAGAATTTATATAAATAATGATAAAATAGTTTTATTATTATTTATTTCTACTACCGGCTTAATATTGAACCTACAGGGTCACACCATAAAAAGAAAATGATTTAATGGTGGAGGAATTAATTAATAATGGCTAATAATTATTTATTTGTGAAATAAATAATTAATTGGCAAATTTAATAATTGATTAAATGAGATTTAATTGATTATAAATTAATTAAGAAAAGTTTTTAATATTATTAATTAAGGATTTAATTTTTTGGAAATTAAATCAAGAGAGAGAATTATTTCTAAAGTGTTTAGAAAAAGGATTAATAATTAAAAGGTGTTTTAATTATTAATGAGAATAATAAATGGGATAATAATAATAATATTTATGGGAAAATTTCAGCTGGAAATTTTGCCTATAAATATACTATTATAAACCCTATTTTTATTCGAACCCCAAAATTTTATAAAACCTAATTCTCTCCTCCTCCTCCTCCTCCTCCTTAACGTCGTTTTCTTGGTGGATACCGGTGGAGTGCTTCACGTTTGAGGAGCAGCTGCTAAGGATCTCCGATCGTTGCTTTTGGATCGCATATTAAAGGTTAGTAATCGATCCCTATGTTTTTACCACGATTTATATGCTTTTATTTGGATTTTACATGTGTAAAAGTATTTTACCATGCCTCCGCTGCGATTAAAATCCAACAATTTCAGCATCTTTGAGGACATGGATGACATAGTAGATAGGGCTCTGGGTTCCTCCTTCCTCCCAGATTAGGGCAGAAGAGACAGCCTTGGGGCCAGCGGCGATGTAGAGGGATAAAGGCTCACCGGGCTTGGCTTTTGATAACACCGGGGGTTCATCAGGTGTCGCTTTACTTCTTCAAAAGCTGTGTGGCATTTCGGGGTCCAATCTACCAACTTCTTGTTCCGGGCGCCTTTTAGTAATTCGAAGAGCGGTAGACATCTTTCCGCCAGCTTTGGAATGAATCTGCGTAGGGCCGCGAGGCATCCTACCAACTTTTGAATGTCCTTCTGAGTGTGGGGTATCTTCATTTCCATTATGGCATTGATTTTCTCCGGGTTTGCTTCGATTCCTCTTTCGCTGACTAGAAAGCCCAAGAATTTTCCCGAAGGTACCCCGAACGCGCATTTCTCGGGATACAACTTCATGGTGTACCTTCTCAAATTGTCAAAACACTCCTTGAGGTCCTTGATGTGATCCGGGATTGTGAGTGACTTGGAGATCATGTCATCTACATAGGATTCCATATTCCTCCCCAGTTGGCTTTTAAAGATTATGTTCATCATTTTCTGGTAGGTGGCCCCAGCATTAATGAGCCCGAAGGGCATCATGATGAAGGCGTAGACTGCCTGATGAGTGATGAAGGATGTTTTGGCGTTGTCTTTGGGATTCATCCGAACTTGGTTATAGCCTGAGAAGGCGTCCATGAAGCTGAGCATGGTGTGACCCGAAGTCGCGTCGATTAGCTGATCAATATTGGGGAGGGGATAGGAATCTTTTGGGCATGCAGCGTTGAGGCTCGTGTAATCGACACACATTCTCCACTTTCCATTCGGTTTCTTGAATAACACTATGTTGGCGAGCCAGTCGTGGTACTTGATTTCACAGATGATGTCAGACTTGAGCAACTTTTCTACCTCTTCGTCTATAGCCAGTTATCGCTCCGGGGTGAAGTTTCTCCTATTCTGTTTGATCGGTCTCTTCCGCGGGTCTACATCCAGACTGTGCATCGCCACAGACTGGTCTACCCCGGGCATATCCTCCGGTGTCCATGCGAATATGTACACATATTCTCTTAGCAACAGGATGAGCTCTTATTTGAAGGATGTTTTCAAGCCCTTTCCAATTTTCAGCTTTCGGGTGGGATTCCCGGGCTCCAACTCTATCTCCGTGGTTTATGAAGCAGGTTCTACCTTGGTCTTTTCCTTTACTTCCACAAATTTCTGTATCCGGGCATCAGCGTTGGTTACGCCGTACCCCGAATCCTCTATCATATTGACGTCCAACCTTGGCCTTTTGCTGAGATGTTCTCGAAGTTTCTTGCGGCTTTGGCCTTTGGGTAAGGCCATCGCCTTCTTCTTATTCTCCGGGTCGGTTTCTGCCATCACCAAGGCCTACCCATAGCATTTCCCGGATACACCTCGATCTCCTCTAAGTTCTCCGATGCCTCCCGAGGTAGGAAACTTTAGCTTCAAGTGAATTGTTGATGGGATGGCCCGGAGTTTAGTGATGGTGGGCCTCCCCAAAATCATGTTATAGAGGATGTAGCACTTATCATGACATGAGAGACTTGCCGAGGCGCGGTACCAAAGACCATGAGAAGGTATATTACCCTGCGGATCGGGATCATATTATTTCTGAATCCGTAGAGGGGATCTTCGAGGCATGGGTCCATACGAAGGTGTCCCAACTTCATCCTGTTAAGTGTGTGCTCAAAGACAGTGTTAGCCGAGGAACCATTATCAACCAAAATTCTTTGTACCTCATTGTCGGTGATGTCGAGAGTCACGACCAGGGCTTGGTTGTGTTCGAATCCAGGCCTTCATAATCGGTATTAGAGAAAAATATGGGTTCATCTTCAGCAGGCTGGATCATCATGATATCACTGTCCATATCTAGGCTCCGGGGTGGGGAGGAGGTTCCCCCGAAGATTACGTTGACCATGTGCTTGCCGCCGCTAAAGGGCTTATCTTTGTCATTGAGCCTCCTTTGCAGGTACTAGTTCATGTTGCCCTTCTTGATATGGTCTTCAATGAACATTTTGAAAGAAAAGCAGTTCTCCGTGGTATGGCCGTGATCCTCGTGATATCCGCAATATTTGTCTCGCGCCCTATTCTCGGGGGGTGCTAGCAGCGGCTTTGGGGGGTAGTAAAAAGGTTTCCCCTTGACCTCTCTTAAGATGTCTGACCGGGGCCGGTTGAGCGGTGTTCATTGGGGCTCTGGCTTGGGCTTCCTTTTAGGCTTGGGCTTTCTTTCAATCCTTTGAGGTCTAAAGTAGTCGTCCCGGGGTGGGGTTCCCCGAGACTGCTGTACATAATTGGTCTGCCTATTTGCCTTGTGTCTCTTTTCTTTTCTATAGGAGGAGCGACATTCTTGGGACTCATCATCATCCCGGATTTTCCTGTTCATCTTCATGTATGTGAGGAAGTCATTTTCCTTGATAAACTGTGAGGCCATCACTTAAGCAGAAGCAAGGTTTTGGGGCTCTCTATGAATCAGGTCTTTTACGTAGCCTTCGCATGAAACCGGATGAAGATTTCGCCGGAAAATATTCATGGCTTCCATCTCCTCAAGGTTGGAGAGCTGGTTGACCGCTTCTTAAAACCTTTTGATGAATTCCGGTAGAGTTTCTCTGCTTCTTTGTTGAATGGTTTCCAAGTGGCACATCTGGAGCTCGTTCAGGTGGTTCGCCCTGAACCTCTTTAAAAATATTTCCCGGAAGTCTTTCCAAGAGTCGATGCTCCCGGAGGAGATTCTGCTGAACCATTTTTGTGCTCCTCCCTTTAGTGTTGAAGTAAAGAAATGACACTTGGTGAGGTCGTTGTAATCATATATGTTTGAGATCTGTTCGAAGTAGTTCAGATGTTCTTCAGGGTCGGCAAGCCCGTCAAAAGAATCAAAGTTGAAGTGTTTGAGTGTGGGTTCCCTAGGGGTGGATTCCAATTTTCTGGTGAAGGGCGTGGCCGCCGCTCCGACCTCCACGTCCCCCTCAACTTTTCTTTTAAGATCCCGAAGTACCTGGGACATCTGCTCCTATTTAGATTCCTTCTCATGCTCGGAATCTGAGGAGACATGAATCCTGCGTGTTTTCTTCTTTTGTTTCACCTCCTCCTCTTGGATCCTCTTTTCAATGTTGGCCTTGGCCTTGGCCTCTTCTTCCCTCCGGATGCAGTCCCGGAGTGTAGCCCTCTTGATCTCATCCCGGGCATCTTTTAATGGCCTCTTAGTTTTGCCAATCTGGTCCAAGACTGAGCTCCGAGATTCTTCAGAGTGCTCCTCCTGGTCCCGGGACGGGTTTCAGGAGCCTTGTTTTTTCCTTCCATAGATCCATAGCCGCTTGAATCTGCTCCGGAGTCATGTTTCCCCAAGGGTTTGTTGAGGTTTCTCCATACTTGTGGGCTGCTTTCTCTATAGTTACTCTCTGGTCTCCGGGCTGGAGTAGAGATGAAACACGAGTTATGGGGGGCTCCTCTTCTATTTCCTCCATCTCGCCATCCCTGGGTGGGATAACGGTGGGTTGAATAGTTCCCGAGATCGAAGTTTTGCTCTTTCTTGTGGCCATTTTTTCAGAGCAGATTATGGGAAATGGTAGCAGAGGTGCAACAGGGTGTGTGACTGTTTTTGGAAGGAAAGATAAGAAAAATGAGTCATGAAGAGAGTGAGGTTCTTGTTTTTACCTGGGAGGGGGTTTTCTTGGCCCTTCGAGCTGTGTAATGTAACTGGAGATGGCACCATACCATCGGAGGTTCGACCCCTCTTTCTAGCGCCAATGATAACTCTGTTTGTTCCCGGATCTTGTCCACTCTCACGTATGCTAGAGCCCTGTCCACGTGGCAGCTGGTGTGAGGTTAACCTGCTAGGTAGGGGACTCTGCAAAACAGAACCGGAAGGGGGGTTATTTCCCGCGGCAACTCCGGCGTGAGAATAAGAATGGGGTTTCTTGAAGAAGAAGAAGATGGAAGAAAGAGCTATTCAAAATATGTATAGTGGTGTGTGTATAGGTGTGTAGCAGTCAAATATTTTTCATCCCCTAAAACCCTCTTTTTGGGGCCTTTTATAGGTACCAAGATTTAGGGTTTTTGGGGTTTGTACCTCTTCATCCTAGCCTTTGATCATTCTTGGTTGGTGAGTGATTGGACGACTTGGATCGACTGTGGGGCCGGGTGTCCTCCTTCCACCAGTGTTGTCTTGGGATCTTTACATATGGACGGCTGGGATGCAATAGTTTCATTTTAGGTAACATGAGACAGTTGACATTTTTGTCATGTGCCACGTGGCTCCGGGGCCCACCCCAATTTGGGCCTGGGGTGTTTTCTATTTGGGCTTTTGCTTCTTTATTTGGGCTTGATTATTTATGGCCTATCACTTAGTTTTGTGTTTTTATATTATTATATGTAGGAAATGTATCTATGTTTTTAATGTAGATATATTCATCTATTGTATCCTTTTATGATAATTTGTCTACTTTTTTTTGTGTTCCTTCTCAAGTAAAATTTGACAATTTTTTTTGTTTCTATAAATCTTAACTAATAATTGTTTTTGAACTTTTTTCAGTCATTTTACTATAGGTAAACTCTAAGAATTATATAATCTGTGTAAATAGTGTAAGATGAATGTGTTCAGTTCAGCAAGTTAAAATAAAAATATTCCTTGCTAACAGGTTGAGAATATATATGGACCTGGAAATCAGTATGTGACTTCTGCAAAAATGATTCTCCAAGTATGTGTTCCATCATATTTTAGTCCTTTTTAGTTCTATACTGAGGAGAGTACTGATATTTTCATTTTATTTCATCAATTAGCATATAAACTACACACCTTTTCGTAACTATAGATTATTGTTTTTTCTTTGCTATTTAAATCTTTTTCAATAGAATAGTGAGGCTATGGTTTCAATTGACATGCCTGTTGGACCTTCTAAAGTTCTTGTTATTGCTAATAAACATGCTAATCCTGTTTACATCGCCGCGAATTTGCTCTTACAGGTTGTACACTATAGTGCATTGTTTGCTGCAGTAATCACAGCTTTGTCTCTGTACCTTGTGTCTGTTTGAGATAATGAGAATCTAAAGGTCTGCTTAAAAAACTATTACTACCTCCGTCCTAACGGGATATATACATGTATTATTTACACGTATTTTGAGACTTTTATAAAATATAGTTTCATAATGTTTTTTTCAAATTTTTTCTTTTTGAATAAAAGTTTAAACATAAAACTTTTATTCAGAAAAAAAAAATATTGTAAAATTATATTTTAAACGAATATTAAAAAGCATGCCAAAAAATGATATAGAATTGAATGGAACAGAAGGAGTATATTATAAAATGCTGCTATAAAGTACATGCCAATCAATCATACAAACCCACTGAAAAACACCTGTCGATAAAGTATAAAAACCCAATAGTGATCGGACCTCACTTGTCATCCTGCTACAAGTCCCTACAATTACTGGACGTGCTGAATAATATTATTAAAATTTATGGGGTCACTTCTCTTACGCAGGGTCCACAAAAAACTTTTCTCAGCACTTCATCATTCACGAACTCTAGATTAATAAAATCATGTGCACCTTTTACTCTTCTCATTGTAATGCTCCTAAAGTTGGGGTATTTATAGTGGCCTCTGCTGCTGACCTCCTTGGTTTGAAACGATTGGTTCTTGAATATCGCACCAATTGCGTCAGCCTTCATTGAATAATCTCTTTGGGAGGTGAAACAACGGTTGAGCGGGACAATTCGAAATGATAGCATTGAAGATAGATTTATATCTATACACGGTTACGGTTATCTTATACTACGTTTCGGAGAAAGTAGCCAACTTGAGTTGGCCTATATCAGAGAGCCCTATCTCAACCTGTGGAAGGAGGTGACAATTGTTATAAGTACTTAAATTCCGATCCCTGATCTGTAGCTACGATGAATTGGAAACATCTCTTTTTAATTTCTATTTACCTAGTTTATATCTTTGTTTCGTGTGTTCCCGGGAGGTCTTAAATCTCGGGATACTACTCAAATAACTGAGACCAGAGAGTAATTTAAAATAGGTAAGAGTCTGAGGTCGGGACGGACGACATACATCTTGGTTGGTTCCACAGCATGCTCCTCACTGCCCTATGGAGTAATACAGGGGGCAAGACTCTCTCAACTTAGTCTTAAGGGGTTTGCCTAAGCTTCATTCTATGATTCAATTCTTGTAGAATATTAGCTGTAGCTTCTTTTTTTATTTAAAGCCTGTATCAGCTTGGAGCACACTCGATTGAACTCACACAGGGATCATTCTTTAAGACATTTATTGATGCTCTAAAAAAGATCTTCTCCCATAGGTGTTATCGGACGTTTTTCATTCTTCACCCGGTCCTTGGTAGCGTTGATAAAGGTAACCGGAGGTTTACTTTAGAAACACTCTAAACAGGCCTATTGGTGGCACCAGTGGTACACATAAGTCATGGGTGATTATTAGTCCGATGCTTCGGGCGAAACCAATTCCCAGGGTGTGACGGGCAGTGTGTACAGGACACAGGTATATATTTACCGTGGCATGCTGATCCGCGATTACTAGCGATTCCAATTTCATGTTCATGACTTTAAATTATGAAAATAGGAATAATCCTTAATGTTACCTCTATATAAATATCAGTCTTCTAGAGAAGGACCATGTCATGATCTTGGACTATTTTTGGGTTTTTTTGTTAAAATCTAAATAATGAAAAGTAAACAAGAACATGAAGTAAATTGCAGAAATATAAAAAGATAAAAGCTAAACAAAATATTCAATTCATTTCATTTGATAATTCCAAAGACAAGAATAACAATGCTATATATAATAGTCTCAGTAACATCTCCGTGTTTGCTAGTTAATGGGTTTGCATAACATGACCCAATAATATTCTAAGGCCCAATAAATATATCATGATTCCTGGCCCATTCGTGACATTCGCCCCTTCTTGAGATCATCCTTGTCCTCAAGGATGAAGTAGATTTTTCATAGTTGTCCCAACCTTTCCTTGAAGTAGCAATACAACAAGGAGTACAAGTAGATTGAACACTTGATAAGTACACAAATGAAACATCTATACCTCCTTTAAGCATATAGTCAAGTGTCAATAAAGCCCAAAAATGCAGCAGTAGTAATGCAAGTGAAGCACAGAGGTGGAGCAAAACCAGAAGCACGACTAGTTGGTTCTAAAAATAATGACCTAGATGCATGACTCGCTTGAACATTCCTTGCTGTAAAGGGAACTGATCTGAAGAGAAAAGTGAATTCTCATAAAGGCAAGGAAGAGCTTCATCTTCATATAAAACACTTATACTTTCCATTTCTTTGCTGACATCTCTAGAAATATGCTCTTTGGCAGCGTATCCACAAAGAGAACAACTATTCTATAATCGGAAACAAGCTCAGACACCACCTTTGCCCTCACCTTTGACCCTTCACTATCAAAATCATATTGAATATTCCAGTCATTTAAATTGTCCTTAATTCCAATAATAGCAGATATTGCTGCTTCAATAGCACCCTCAAGTATTCGCCCTTGTTAATTGAGTTGTTGTAATTGACTCAAGGTATCGTCCGTTATTGTTAAATGAGATGGTGGTACAGGAACATGAATTTTGACGGGTGGATGATTAAGATCAATTCCAACAGGCCAATTTAGAGGTTTAATTTCAGCATCTTGTCTATGCAAGATTGCCTAATTTACCTTCATAACAGATATAGAGAGTCCTATCATTTCAAGAGAGGTTAGAAATGATCCTGTGTATACCTTATCGACGGCCAGTCCGTGCTCCAATTGCATATTGGGAACAACTTTTCAGGAAATAATCATCAATTCCTGAAAGGTATATGTCATAGCCTATTTGTTTATTCGAGAATTTAACTCAACTCAAATAAGAATGTAACAAGTAAATAGTGGTTCTATCATCAAAGAGATCTCTCAAAGTAACATCTGTCAAAGGATTAAGAAACAATGTTCATCTACAGACTTGAGGAATTACTTCACTGGAAGAAGTTCAAGAAATTGATCAAGCCTCAGTGATATAAATCAAGATTGTGGATTTAATCAAGTGACAGAGATCTCGTCAGGGTATCAATTAATTACAGGGATTTAATCTGAAGAAAATCATGTTATCAAAGTCAAGACATGAAGAAACGTCATGAAAGTTAGTCATTCATGAACCAGACAATACATCGAATGTCAACATTGAAGTGGTGGAATTGATTCATAATTTTCAGTGATTTTCAGAAGATTGTCAGAAGAGTGGTTGATGTTCAAGAAAAGTATTAATTCTCTATTAATTAATTAAGTCATATAATTTAATTAAAAAAATAAATTATATCTGCAAAGATTAATTTATTGATTAATTGAACTAATTGGTTAATTAATTCTGAATTAATATTATGTATTTTCAGAATTAATTATGAATTAATACTCAATATTAATTCAGCAAGACAAACAATTGAACTCGTATGACAATCAATTGTCATACCGAAAGTCTTTCCAGGTCAGTTAAACTGTCATACCGAAAGTCTTTCCAGTTCATTCAATTGTCTTGCCGATAGTCTTTCCAGTTCATTCAATAGTCATGCCGATTGTCTTGCTAGATCAATGGATTGTCTCACCAATTATCTTGCCAGTACAATTCAATTCTATTGATTGAATTATAAAATGTCAACAGCAGCAGATCATTCAGATGACTACATTCAATCAAGAACAAAAAAAAGGAAAGCAGCAGAAAACTTATTATCTTCAACTGCAATATTTCAGAACATTAATTTCTAGTATTTATTGTTAAATCTAAACCACTAGAAATCATTCTCTTGTTCTTGTGTAATTATCTAGCGGATCAAAATCCCTAGAACTTAATCTCAAATTGCTTTTAGCATTTGATTTTTTTATTACAAAAATAGAAAAAGTTCATGTCGAATTTATTCTAGATTTGTAATAATTTATTTGAGATTAATTCCATTATAAGCGATACCGTTATTGTAACACCTTTCAAGTTTAATAATAGTTTTATTTAACTTGAATTTTGTTTTATTTTTTTTATTCCGCGTTTAATTCGATTAAACGGTATAGTTTGTATTCAACCCCCCCTTCCACAAAAATATGGGGACCTAACAATTGGTATCAGAGCCTTCTGATTAACGAAAAAATCAAGATCCTAGACTTTTGTGATTCTTCCACTCCTTGAATTTTTATTTATTCAAAAATTCATAATGACTTCACAAAAAGTTGGAACCAGTAAAATTCCACTGTTCGATAAAGAAAATTATATTATGTGGAAGAAGAAGATGCTCTTGTTCTTACAAGTTGCAAAACCCAAATATCTGGATGTGTTAAAGAAGGGTCCAAAAATTCCGATGGTTATTGAACCAGAGGTTATAGAAAATGATGTTGTAATTACCAAAGCTAGAACCTATGCAAAAGAGCCAGAAGATTTTACTCCTGCTGAAATGGAAGAAGCCTCCTTGTATGTCAGCCTTCAATTAATTTTAGTTGATTCCCTTGATTCCTTGATGAACAGACATGTGATGAACTGTAAAAATTCCAAATACATCTGGGAAACTATTGAGGTGATCAATAAAGGCACAGAGGAAGTTAGGGAGAACAAGTTAGAGATCCTAACCTCTGAATATGAACATTTCAAATCCAATCCAGTAGAAGGAATTACCGAAGTGTTCGAGAGGTATAATGCTTTGATCAACAACCTGAACATAAATGGAAAATACTATTCAATCAGGAAGGTCAATAAAAAGTTCCTTTTAACACTGTCAACTCATCTTGAACATAGAATCACTGCCATAAGAGAAGCAAGAGATCTGAGTGAGATTTCTTTGGAAAGGCTCTATGGTGTGTTAAAAACCTATGAGTTGGAGCAGATTCAGCAGAAGGAAATCTACGGGAAAGGTAGAGTGGTCAGCACGTCTACTGCTCTAGTAGCTAAAGAACAACAACAACAACCACAACAACAACAACAATCTCAATAGTCAGAGAGAATGGTACAGTCTTCCAAGGTTGAGGAAAATGTGATAGTAGCAGAAT
This sequence comes from Apium graveolens, assembly GCF_009905375.1. Classification (NCBI taxonomy): domain Eukaryota; kingdom Viridiplantae; phylum Streptophyta; class Magnoliopsida; order Apiales; family Apiaceae; genus Apium; species Apium graveolens. The sequence goes on from NC_133652.1 coordinate 215,151,783, forward strand.
TTGATCCTCCTACTACAAATCAATCAGAAGATGAGTTTTACTCTTTGGAAGAACTGGAACAATTGGAAGATGAGTCAATGGCCCTGATTGTCAAGAGATTCTCCAATGTCAGATTCAAGAGGAATCCCAAGTTCAAGTACAAGTCCAACTACAACAGATTCCAGAAAGGTGGATCTTCATCCTCTAACACCAGCAGTGGTGGATACAAAACAGGGATGGTTGATCGGAGCACCATTCGATGCTTTAACTGCAATGAGTTGGGATACTTTGCCACAGAATGCAGGAAGCCAAAGCAAGTAAGGAAGAACTCTTATGATTCTAATCAGAAGAGTAAATCTGAAAGGGCTTACCTGGAAAAGAGAAGAAGCTGGGATGATACTGACAGTGAAGATGAAGAAGTTGGGAATCTTGCTCTTATGGCTATTGATGGAAACACTTCATCGTCAAGAAAAGAGGTAAAATTTACTGATGCTGAATTAGTTTATCATCTGGGAGGCTCCTTAGATTGTGCTCGTTGTGATAATGAAATGTTAATTCAACAAATCAAATACCTTGAGAAAGAGGTCAATGAATTAAGACTTGTGCACATTAATCAAGACAAATTAAAAGAACAAGTATCTTTTCTAGAGAATAGAGTTGACTGTTATAGACAACTCGAAAATATTCTCAGAGATAAGATCACCGGTCTTGAGACTAAGGTTAAAGCTTACTTTAATTCTTGCTCGAAGGCTAAAGAGTTCTACAATAAGCAAGCTATTAATCAAACTTCTGGAGTAGGTTATGATTACAATGTTGCTATTGGAAAATTAGGCATAAACTCCCCTCATGTCTGTGCTAAAGGTAGGGAAGTACCACATGTGCTTAAGGGTGTTGATAAACCCCTCTATAAAGAATCAATTCCTGAACCATTTGATGAGACCTCCTTTATTATTTAAAGAAGAAATACGTGTTGAAGATCTTGCTAATGAGAAGGTTGTTTCCAAGCCAAGTGTGTCGAAAGTTCCAGTCAAAGTTGTGAAAGCAACTAAGACTACCTCAGACACACCTGTGTTGGATAACAAAAATGCCATGCCTATCATGCATAATTTTCCTATTGTTAATTCCTCTCATAAAGTATGTGGTGTTCCTAATTGCATGTCTTGTGCTTTTAATTTGATGTATGCTTATTTTAATGGTAAGCATGCTTCTAGTGATAAGAATACTCCTCGTCAACATGTGAATAATAGGAAGCATAATAGGTCTAAGACTGCTAGTCCTCCTAAAGCTAGAAAGGAGACATTTGTGCCTAAGCCTAAACAAAAATTTGTCAAGGCTGTTTACAAGGTCAAATGTCCAGTCATTGAGAAAGTTGAGAACATAAAAGTTAAGAATGTTGTTTTGCCTGATAAAGGCCAATTCTACAAGTATGCCGGACCCAACCAAGTTTGGGTTCCGAAAAAGGTCTAATCCAATTGTATTGCAGGGCATTAAACAGGTGGAACCAGTAGTGTGGATTCTTGACAGCGGATCGTCAAGACATATGACCGGAGATAGAGCCCTGCTATCAAATGTGGTTTAGAAAGCTGGCCCAGTGGTTACCTTTGGAGATAACATCAAAGGTTTAACTGAGGGATATGGCTGTTTGCAAGCTGGAAATGTTATCATTGAAAATGTGTATATTATGCAAGGACTTGAACACAATCTGCTTAGTATCAGTCAGTTCTGTGACAAGGGCTACTATGTTTTATTCGACAAGCTAAAGTGTCAGATCCTGCACAAGAAAAGTGAAAAACCCTCCTTGATGGGAATCCGGAAAGGTAATCTATTCGTAGCTAACATGAACTCTGGAAGCAGTCCTGAAGTCAGCTATTTCTATGCAAAGGCATCGTCAAATGAGAGTTGGCTATGGCACAAGAGACTTTCCCATCTCAATTTCAAAGCAATGAATTATCTTATTAAGAGAGAATTGGTCAGAGGTCTGCCTCAACTGGAATTCTCCCCAGAAGGACTGTGTGAGGCATGCCAGAAAGGAAAGTCAAAGAAAGCAAGTCACAAAGGCACTGACACATCCTCCATAACTGGTATTCTTTAATTATTGCACATGGATTTGTTTGGACCAGTGAATGTTCTTTCGATGTCAAAGAAGTGTTACTGTCTTGTGATAGTTGATGACTATTCCAAGTATACGTGGGTTTTATTCCTGCACTCTAAGGATGAAACACCACAAGTTGTGATTGATCATATCAAGTTGATCGAGTTAGATTCTAATGTCCCTGTTAGAGCAATAAGGTCAGATAATGGAACAGAATTTAAGAATTCACCTCTCAATGGATTTTGTACAGACAAAGGGATTACCAAAAAATATTCAGCTCCTAGAACCCCTCAGCAGAATGGAGTGATAGAAAGGAAGAATCGTACATTGATTGAAGCTGCAAGAACTATGTTAAGTGAATCAGGTCTTCCAATGTACTTTTGGGCTGAAGCTGTCAATACTGCATGTTATACTCAGAATCGAACTCTAATCAACAAGGACCTCATGAAGACTCCTTATGAGATTATGAATGAACAGAAACCTTCTATCAAATACTTTCATGTATTTGGTGCCAGATGCTTCGTGCTCAAGGATGGAGATGATCGTCGTGGTAAATTCGAGGCAAAGGCATATGAGGGTATTTTTGTTGGTTATGGAAGAAGATCATACAGGTTGTATATCATTGATCAACATAAAGTAACTGAAAGTATCAATATTACATTTGATGACACTAAACTCCTTAGTATCCAAACTGAAGATCCTTCTGAGAAACTGAAGTTTGATGATATGTCAGATTCAGAATCAGAAAATGATCAAGAACCTGAGGTTGCTGCTGGTAAAGAACCTGTTAATCATGATGATACTCAAGGTAATGGTGATGGAAACATTGGCAACAATGGAGATACCACTGTTACTGACGAAGAATCATCAAGTCAACCTGGAAACAACTCAGGGGGAGATGCTGAAGGATCAACTAGTAGGACACAACATCCCAATATATTTCAAGGCAAATCATCAAGATCCAATCTTCTAAGACAGACTGTCTGGAATAAAGCTCATCCTTTTGAGTTGATTATTGGTGATCCAGATATTGGAGTCAGAACTAGACGTGCTACTCAAAATGAATGTCTGTTCTCTGGATTTCTTTCTGAGATGGAACCTAAGAAGATTGAAGAAGTACTGACTGATCCAGATTGGGTGATTACTATGCAAGATGAACTCAATCAGTTTGAACATCAACAAGTCTGGAAACTGGTACCTAGACCTACACACAAGAAATCTGTTGGTACTCGGTGGGTATTCAGGAATAAACTAGATGAAGATGGTGTGGTTATAAGGAACAAAGCAAGACTGGTAGCTAAAGGGTATTCTCAAGCTAAAGGCATTGATTATGATGAAACCTATGCTCCAGTGGCTAGACTAGAGGCCATCAGGATATTTCTGGCATTCGCAGCATTCTCGAACTTTAAAGTTTATCAAATGGATGTCAAGAGTGCATTTCTGAATGGAAAGCTGGATGAAGAAGTGTATGGAGAGCAACCTCCCGGTTTTGAAGATCCAGCTCATTTGGACTATGTCTACTTTCTTTTCAAAGATATTTATGGTCTCAAACAGTCCCCGAGAAAATGGTATGACACTCTTTCTGAATTTCTTATTGAAAATAGCTTTACTAGGGGTGTCATAGACAAAACTCTCTTTTCCAAAAAGCATAAAAATGATACTATATTAGTCCAAGTCTATGTGGATGATATAATATTTGGGTCTACTAATGATAGTCTTTGTAAGAGATTTGCTAAGTTAATGCACAACAAATTTGAAATGAGCATGATGGGAGAGCTGAAGTTCTTTCTTGGATTACAAGTAAATCAAAGGTTAGATGGAATATTTATTTGTCAATCTAACTATCTCAAGGAACTCCTTAAAAAGTACAACCTAGAGGATTCTGCATCAGCAAGGACTCTGTCATCTACAGCTGTCAAGCTTGGACCATGTGAAAACTCCATTAAGGTAGATGTCACAAGCTACAGAGGTATGATTGGCTCGCTACTCTATCTTACTGCAAGTAGACCAGATATTATGTATGCTACATGCTTATGTGCAAGGTTCCAAGCGGATCCTAGAGATATTCATCTCGTTGCTGTTAAACGAATCTTGAGATATCTTAAGGGAACACCAAATCTAGGTATTTGGTACCCTAAAGAATCTGGTTTTAACCTTGTTGGATATACAGATTCAGATTACGCAGGAAGTGTTGTTGATAGGAAAAGCACCTCAGGGAGTTGTCAATTCCTTGGTAGAAGGCTAGTCTCATGGTACAACAAGAAACAACAAACAGTTTCCAACTCAACGCTCGAGGCTGAATATATTGCTTCTGGAAGCTACTGTGCTTAAATCTTATGGATTAGGAACTAGCTACGGGACTATGGCTCTGTATTCAACAAAATTCCTATTCTATGTTACAATACAAGTGCAATAGCCATCACCAACAACCCTGTACAGCACACGAGGACCAAGCACATCGACATCAGGTATTATTTCATAAGAGAGCATGTCATGAATGGTACTGTTGAACTATTTTTTGTTCCAACAGAAGAACAAATAGCAGATATTTTCACTAAATCTCTTGATGAATCCACATTTATCAGATTAGTTGGTAAATTGGGTATGTTGAATAGTTTTAGTGATTAAACTAGTTAATATCTGAGATCTGTTCTTGAATTAATTTACAAATGAATTTTTCATGAATGAAAAATTCATTTGCAAATTTATTTTATCATGTTTACCATATTTCTTGCTTATTTCTATGTAATTTTTATTATCTTATCTTCTTTATTTATTCAACTTGTTAATTTTAATATCTCAGAATATTTTATTTTCTCTAAAAATATTCTTCTATGAATTTTATTTGCTAAAATTCAAAAGAAATCTATTATTGGACTGAAAATATAATTATCTCTGAAATATTTTAATTTTGTAAATATTTTCTGCCATATTTATATTAGTCTTTATTTTAGTTTTCTGTAATTGTTAATATTCTGTATTCTGTGTTTTTATGTTTTTGTTTTTTTTGTTTGTTTTGTAACTGCAATGACAATCGGCAAGACTATTACAATTGTCTTGCTGAAAGTCATTTCAGTTTAACTGTATTTATTTTAATTATTCAGTATAGTTTTATACTGGCATGAAAATCGGTATGACAATCAATTGTCATGCCAGTTATAAAATTTATATTAGATATTTCTATATGTATTTTTGTAATAGAATGACAATCGGTATGACAATCTGTTTGTCTTTCTGGTTTATTCGTTTTATATTCCTAGTTTTGCCCAGTATAACTATCGGTATGACAATCGGTAAGACAATCCCAAATTGTCATACCAGTTATACTACTTAGTCAATTGTTTTTGTTTTGCCTTGTTAGTTTACATCTCTCTCTCTCTCTTTTATTTTAAAACATCCGACTGTCTCTCTTCGACTCTCTCCCTCTCTCTCTCTCTCTCTCTCTCTCTCTCTCTCTCTCTCTCTCTTTCTCTCTCTCTCTCTTCTGCTTTAACAAAACAAATCGATCGCCATTGATCCTCTTGCTCGAGTTTTTACTCAGCACACTTAACTGTGATATACATATATATGTATACATACAGGAAGAAGTGCTGCCCAATTTTTTTTCCCTTCAAAAACGAATCTGTTTGTTTTTGTGTCTTGTGTTTTTGAACTTTAATCTGGTTTTGTGTAGTGGGCTTGCATAAATCTGTTTGCTTATCTGATTTTGTGGGTTAAAAATAACAAGATACACTTCTTTCTAATTTTTTTGGATATAATTGAATTAATTCGAATTATTAATTTTTTGTTTTTAATTCGAATTTTCTTAATTTAATTCTTAAAATTCTGAAAGTGTGTGTTCATTGAATTTTTTTAATGGCTCTCAATTTCCATATTGTCTCGCATAATCATGTTGGTTATTTTAATCCCGAAAATTGTAGTCTTGAAAAATTTAAGCCGTGGATTAGATTTTTAAATGATCATTCGATTGTTAGCTCTGCTATTAAATCCAATGTTCTATTAAATGTCGATTTGCTTAGACTGATTTGCACAACCTCTACTGTGGCCCCTGATTCTAACTCTTTATCATTCACCGTGGCCAACACACAGTATGTCGTTGATGAAACCATCATCAATCGAGCGTTAAATTTTCTAATGGACAATTTCTGTAATTTACCCTCTAACAATGAGATTTCAAACTTTTTTCATGTCATTCACTATCAGGGGGTGATTAATTTGACCAAGCTGTCTAAATCCAATTTGGTTTCGGAATGGGATATTTTCTTCGATACACTTTCCAAAGTGTTTGCCAACTGCACTAAATCCAATTTTCACAACATCACTTCCACTCTGCAGTATATTAGTCTTGCGGTTGTTTTCAATCAAAGGATCAATTTTGGCAAATTACTTTTACCCATTCTTCTGAGACATCTCACTACAGCTTTGCGTGATCATTCTACGAATCCTAGGGTTTCTTGCTACTACGCTCGATTTCTTATGCTTATAGCAGAACATCTTCTCTCATCTGAGCATAAGGCTCTTTTTGCTAACTCATCAGTAGCTGAACCCCCTCCGGTAAACAAAAAGATCTACACACGCCAAGACACTACCTTCAAATTCATGCAAGTTCCAGTACTTGTATCCGCTTTCATGGCCACTTTCATTCCTTTACCAATTTTCAGTCTTCCCGGTCATGAACAGCAAGCTCAACCTCCAGTGGTTCAAGCCACCCAAGCACAAACATCTGATGCTCTTCCACTGCAGGTAATAATTCCTCACTCTCAAACTATTCCTACTTCTATTGAAAGACCCCCGGTGGTTGATAGGGCTGACCATGAAGTTGTAGAACCGCAGCTTCAATCCCAGGTCATAGAGCCAAACACAGAGTCACAACCTCTCTCAAACTCTCCCCCACTGTCAAAAATGTTATCGAGAAGGTTAGTAGGAAGTAGTGTGCTTTTGGATGTGAATGAACCCTCAGCTCTGCCTCCTCCCAAGAAAAGAAGAACATTTACTGAGGCATCTGAAAGCCCATCCTTGTCCTCCCAACAGGACATGGACTTTGAAATGGCCAATGAACAGTTACTAGAGACATTCTCTCAACAGGATGAATCTATTAAAATTCGCCATAGGGCCATGGCATCTTGTACTGAGTCAAGCACACTTCCATTACTCACAATGGAAGCATACATGTAAGAATTTTATACATCACAGAAGCATGGTAAAACAATTTTCTTGAAATAAAATCCAAATAAAGGCATACAAATCGTGATTAAATCATATGTGATCGATTTCTAACCTTTAAAAGCGATTCAAGAACAATGAGCGGAGATCCCTAGCAGCTGCTCCTCAACTGTGAAGCACTCCACCGGTATCCACCAAGAGATCAACGTAATGGAGGAGGAAGGGGTGGGAGAATTAGGGTTTGCTCAACTTTTTAGGTTGAGGCAAATAGGGTTTATAATAGTATATTTATAGGCAAAATTTTCAGCTGAAATTTTTCCATAAAATATTATTATTATTAACCCTTTAATTGATTATTCTTATTAACCAATTAACTAATAATTAAAACACCTTTTAATCATTAATCCCTTTTCTAAACACTTTAGAAAATTAATTCTCTCACTTAATTTAATTTCCAAAATTAAATTCTTAATTAATAATATTAAGAACTTTTCTTAATTAATTTATAATTAATTAAATCTCATTTAATCAATTATTAAATTTGCTAATTAATTATTTATTTCATAAATAAATAATTACCAGCCATTATTAATTAATTCCTCCACCATTAAATCATTCTCTTTTATGGCGTGACCCTGTAGGTTCAATATTAAGCCGGTAGTAGAAATAAATAATAATAAAACTATTTTATCATTATTTATATAAATTCTCTAATTTATTAAATATGATTAATTAATAAATTAATCATGTTTATTCTACATCGTGAGGGATACTTCTCAGCATATCGCGACTATCCGGATAATACGAATTCACTGCTTAGAATACCAAGAACCTATTCAGTGAATAGTTACCGTACAATCAATTCCTTCTACCCTGCAATGTCACGATTAAATACAAGGCATGGAACTTGTGCAAAGCCTATCTTATTTAATCATATGCTTTCCCATTCACTATGCTTAGTTCTAATTAATGTAAATTAGAAACTCCTTTCTAATTTCATTCACTCTGGCCAGAGATTCCTGAACTAGCATAAGTGGATCAGCATTGAACATTCTCTTCCTTCACTAGAAGGGGTAGATCCTTTATTGATCATACACTATCTTCGTGTACAAAATCCTATACCCAGCAGAGCCCTTATAATTGTCCCTGGAGACTAAGAACTAAACCAAAGCATAGTTCAGTGTACACAAGATGACTATGATGACCTCAAGTCTAAGGATACTTGTACAACTATCACTATGTGAACATCTGCTGACACGTGAGTGAACTCCATCAGTTGTTCAGCTGTGTGAGTCATGTTCAGTGAACTTATTCTATAATAAGCACCTACATACTAGCTATAGTGTCACCACACAAATGTCTATGAGAACAGACATCCTTCATAATGAAGCAAACATAGTATGTACCGATCTTTGCGGATTACTAATTACCAGTTAGTAATCCTACGACCAGGAAATATTTAAGTTCAGAGTTATCATCTTTTAAGTCTCATTATTATGATCTCATCATAATCCATTAAAGGCTTTACTCTAAACTATGGTATATCTTATTTAAACACTTAAATAGATAAAGCCCGCAATAAAACCAAAACAAGTCTTTTATTAATATCAATGAAATCAAAACAGATTACATAAAAGTTATTCCTAAATCATCATACATGATTGGACTTAGGACACATCTCTTTCAATACATACCAATAGATGATACTCAGGACACAGAGAGAGGAGTGCACATTGAGTCGGTTACAGTGCCTTCCATAGTTACGACAGAAGAGCAGTCACATGCTTCAGAGGGAAAATCTGACTCTCAGCCACCTCTAATAGAGTCATTTTCTCCCCTCCCAGATCCAACTCCTCTGGCTCCCTCACGGGATTCTCCACTCGCAGATTTATCTGGAGAAAGTGGAGGGCAACTCGGTCAATCTATCCCTGAAGCAATTCAGACATCTATTTCACATGAAAAGATAGATTTGACTGAGGATCGGGACTCACGAATTCCCATTGCACCACCACTGACCTCTCTTGAAGAGGCTAGGGTGATTTCAATTGTTGCTCCTCACGAGCAATTATATTGAGAGAAACACAAGCACGTGAGATGAGTGAACCAGGAACGAGAGTTATTCAAGTGAGCGCACACACAGACACAAACACTGAAAACATGTTAGCTCAATTTGCTACTCTGAAAGAACAACTTGCTAAAAGTCAAGCTGAGGCTCAAACATTCAAAGCACAAGTGGTTGAATGGTCTTTTTCTTCCACCTCTGTCAACAATTAGCTGGCATTCATCAAGAATGATATCTCAGATTTGAAGACCACTGTGATACCGAAGCTTAACTCCATTCAGGAATCTCCAACTTTATCAGCCGAAGACATTTCAAACCTCTACTTTATCCATACAAAAATGAACTCTCTTGAAAATCTGATTGAAATGAACCATTCACTGGACTCCTCCAGATTTCTAAAGATAGAAAATGGCATGGAACATCTCAATGAAGGGATGAAGCACTTGTATTTTATGATTAAAAATTCTCACTGCCCTAATGAAGAGCAAAGGACTTTCTTTGAAGGGCCGTCTGGTGGAGGCTCGGGCTCTGGAGGTAATGGAGGTCATGAAAGGTCTAAAGGAAAATCTGTAGAGGATTCCTCAACTAAGGGGGAGAAGCAGGGGAGAAGTGCAAAAGGAAAAGAAAAAGATTCTTCTGCTGGAGAGACAAGGAAGGCTGATGATGTCTACTATAGTGGAGAACAAGATGACTTCGATATTCTTGATGTTCCCACTGAACCAGTCTTGGAAGATAAAGCTGGTTTCTTTGAAGCTGAGGAGGAAAGTAATTTTGAAGAATGGGAAGAGGAAGCTCAAGTGGATCCTGTTTTTGAGAAAGAGTTCCAGCAGCAGCAGTCAGAGTTGAAGAGAAAAGACGCTGAACTTAAAAAGATATCAATGAGGAAAGAAATCCAAAGAACAAAAACTCTTGAAAAGCAACATCTTCATGACATTAAAGCTGAAGCAAGAAGAAGAGATGTCACTCTGAAGATTGGTGAAAAATGGGATGAAGCAAGAAGAGTTATTGATATACCTCAACTGAGTACAAACAATGATAGGGAGTTTCTACATCTTCTCGACAGGCTGGAAATTTCTAATCCAAATAATGACGTGTACATGAATGCTATCAAGACTGAAATCTCAAGGATCTCAGCTGCTTTTGACAGATCACTAAATGAAATGAGCATATTTGTATATTGTCAGAGTGAAGAATCTTTTAAGGTATCACTTCATTTGTTTGAGAATCGTTCTTTATCAGAGATTTGGGTTCTTCTCAACAAAGTCAAAAGAAGCTCAGAATTTAATGAAGTCCTTCGTGAAAGGCTAAAAGAGTTTGCTAATAGGGCTAGTCCTCAAGTGGTCAACTTACCCTTTCAAGTAAGATTCTTTAAGTCTGACTGTCTTCAAATCTGCCATCTCGATTCACAATCTCTTAAAGACTACTCTGCTAAGCATCTTGTCTAGATGGAACATCACTTAAGAACTGCTGGATACTCATCTGAGTTGAAATCTAAAGCTGCTGATCTGATTCAAACTTACTGTCAAAAGAACATTAAAAGGTACAATCAATTGAAGAATAAGCTAAAGTCAGTTGGAGTTCAACCAGTTAGACCAGACAATTTCACTTCATAAAGGGATTGTGTCTTTGACAAGGAGTTGCTGCAAGAATTGGAAGAAGGTGAATTCGGAAGGGAAGACAACTGAATTCGAATAGCTCAAAACTTAATGCAATATGCTTAAAGCTTAATGAATCAAGATAGACAAATATATTCATATGTTCAGTCTAGAGGAACATCTATCTTGTATTCACTTGTAAATTTCTTTTGGAATCTGGAAAATGTTAAATATAATCCGAAACTTTTCTGCTATTTACTTTGCATTACGGTTTATATCTTTTTCTTATTTGTTAGTTGAGTTATCCTCTAGGTATTTGTTGTTATTGTCTAACAAACAAATAGGGGGAGATTGAAAGGCATATGTCATAGCCTATTTATTTATTCGAGGATTTAACTCAACTCAAATAAGAATGTAACAAGTAAATAGTAGTTCTATCGTCAAAGAGATCTCTCAAAGTAACATCTGTCAAAGGATTAAGAAACAATGTTCATCTATAAACTTGAGGAATTACTTCACTGGAAGAAGTTCAAGAAATTGATCAAGCCTCGGTGATATATATCAAGATTGTGGATTTAATCAAGTGACAAAGATCTCGTCAGGGTTTCAATTAATTACAGGGATTTAATCTGAAGAAAATCATGTTATCAAAGTCAAGACATGAAGAAACGTCATGGAAGTTAGTCATTCATGAACCAGACAATACATCGAATTTCAACATTGAAGTGGTGGAATTGATTTATAATTTTCAGTGATTTTCAGAAGATTGTCAGAAGAGTGGTTGATGTTCAAGAATAGTATTAATTCTCTATTAATTAATTAAGTCATATAATTTAATTAAGAAAATAAATTATATCTGTAAAGATTAATTTATTGATTAATTAAATTAATTGGTTAATTAATTCTGAATTTATATTATGTATTTTCAGAATTGATTGTGAATTCATATTCAATATTAATTCAGCAAGACAAACTGTTGAACTGGTATGACAATCAATTATCATACCAAAAATCTTTCCAGGTCAGTTAAACTGTCATACCGAAAGTCTTTCCAGCTCATTCAATTGTCTTGCCGATAGTCTTGCCAGTTCATTCAATAGTCATGCTGATTGTCTTGCTAGATCAATGGATTGTCTCACCGATTATCTTGTCAGTACATTTCAATTCTATTGATTGAATTATAAAATGTCAACAGCAGCAGATCATTCAGATGACTACATTCAATATCCAACAACTCAAGAACAAAAAAAGGAAAGCAGCAGAAAACTTATTATCTTCAACTGCAATATTTCAGAACATTAATTTCTAGTATTTATTGTTAAATCTAAACCAATAGAAATTATTCTCTTGTTCTTGTGTAATTATCTAGCGGATTAAAATCCCTAGAACTTAATCTCAAATTACTTTTAGCATTTGATCTTTTTATTGCAAAAATAGAAAAAGTTCATGTCGAATTTATTCTAGATTTGTAATAATTTATTTGAGATTAATTCCATTGTAAACGATACCGTTATTGTAACACCTTTCAAGTTTAATAATAGTTTTATTTAACTTGAATTTTGTTTCATTTTTTTTATTCCGCATTTAATTCGATTAAACGGTATAGTTTGTATTCAACCCCCCTTCTATAAACATATTGGGACCTAACAATTCCATAACTAGAGTGGCACCCATTCCACAAATCATAAATGTCACTCTACTCTCACGTTTGATAGGAAGATAGTTAGTTTTCGGTGAAAGTATGTGATCATAAGAAACCACAGAATCCACGACATGGACATCAGTTACAACCGCACCTGGTTCCCCATGTATACCAAGCCCAAGATCCATTTTCCTAGGCTCTGGAAAATCAGAGGACACTTGACCAGGCAACATGCATATAGAAAGACCAACACCCATCGTTCTGACCATCTTTACTTTGTAGCCCTCGAATTTTGCTTGCTCACTGGCGAAACAGAAATTTAGATGATCCCCAGTATATTGCTTGACAATAAGAGGGTCAACCAACAGAGATGCAAAATATCTCCACATATAATAGATGTCAGCATCCCTTTGCCCATAAATCCAATATGAGCAGGCTCATGGCCACTTCGACTTCCTGATATAACAGAAATTTTATCATTTTTACTTGAAGCATCAGAACGCAATACAACCTTCACTTTCGGAAAGCCATTTGAGAAGTATAATTCAGGATAAATTTTCACAAGACCCTCAATAAACTGAGTCACTACATCTTCTGGATTATTAATTATTTTTTTACCTTGAAATGCCACTGAAAAGTGAACCACTCTAGTGGCTACACCTGCACTTACATGACATCTCCCTAGAAGTCCCAAAAATATTCTCTTTCCTATTTCAGCCCATGCATTACCAACTTCCTGGAAGTACAATTCCACCGCATACACCCAACCAGATTCAGAAATCCCTTTATTTACTTGTTTTAAAACAATGTTTCCTCCCCCATGTTCAAATTTGGCTATAGTAAATGACTTAAAATTCTTGCCGCAAAATCTTGGTGGTGATTTGTCACGATGCTGCAAGACCTGATGAGCTGGAGACTCCTCTGTATAAAATTCAGAAGCATTCCACTTCCCTTTAACATTCCCTTTAATAATGTATACCTCTTCATGATTCTTATTTGTTTTACAGACCACTTTTATTTTAATACACCTTAAGCTGATTATCTCACCAAAAGTAACATCTCCCACCACTGGCTCAACTGAATTACTAACTGCTTCATTATCTCCTGTCAACAAACTTTGTTTAACATGAAGGGTCGAGCTAATAAAGCTGAAAACCCTCATATCAGCTGGCACTTTATTCCTAACCCTAAGATGGACAATATTAATCAGAAGAAGTTCCTTCGTAGGCAAACTACAACTAACATCACGATCTTATACAAACTTTCAATACCATAAAAATAGTTCAATGAAATGGAAAATAGAATTCCCTTCTCAAGCACCTCTAACTCACATATGTGTTTATTACTTCCTACTAGAATCTCAAACTTACAATACTCATCTTGGTGAAGCTTGTACATAAGAACCTTATCATAGACTCTCTCAAAACTTAAGGCAAATACATTAATTGCATTCATCATATTCTTATAATTTGTTAGGTCCCAATATATTTGTAGAAGGGGGGTTGAATACAGACTATACCGTTTAATCGAATTTAATGCGGAATAAAAAAGTGAATCAAAATTTAAGTTAAATAAAACTATTATTAAACTTGAAAGGTGTTACAACAACGGTATCGATTACAAGGGATTAATCTCAAATAGATTATCACAAATCTAGAATAATTCGACATGAACTTTTTCTATTTTTGTAATGAAAAGATCAAATGCTAGAAGCAATTTGAGATTAAGTTCTCGGGATTTTGATCCGCTAGATAGTTACACAAGAACAAGAGAATGATTTCTAGTGGTTTGGATTTAACTTTAAAACTAGAAATTGATAATCTTGAAGTGCAGTTGAGAGATAAAATATTTCTTCTGCGGCTGCTGTGTTCTTGGTTGGTTGAATATTTTGAATGTCTTCTGCTGCTTGTCTTTTAATAATACAATCAACAAAATCAATTGAACTAGCATGACTATCTGAGAATTGGCATGACTTTCGGTGAGACAATATTTTGAACTAGCATGATAATCGGTGAGACAATCACTTGAGCTAGCAAGACAATTCCATAGCTAGTAGAACTTTCGGTATGACAATCTCCTGAACTAGCAAGACAATCCCACAGCTAGTAGAACTTTCGGTGAGACAATTAAAAATGACCTGGTAAGACAATCGGTATGACAATCTGGATTGTCATGCCAGTTCAAGTTTAATTGTCTTATTGAATTAAAACTGATTTTAATTCAAATACACTTCTGAAAATCAATAATATTAATTCGAAATTAATTAATCAATTAATTCAATTAATCAATAAATTAATCTTTGCAGATATAATTTATTTTCTTAATTAAATTATATGACTTAATTAATTAATAGAGAATTAATACTACTCTTGAACTGTAACTATTCTTCTGAAAATTATGAATCAATTCGACCAGTTCAATGTTGAGACTCGATGTACTGTCTGGTTAATGAGTGACTAACTTCTATGACGTTTCTTCATATCTTGACTTTAATAACTTAATTTTCTTCAGATTAAATCCCTGTAATTATCTGATACCCTGACAAGATCTCTGACACTTGATTAAATCCACAATCTTGGTTTATATCACTGAGGCTTGATCAATTTCTTGAATTTCTTCCAGTGAATTAATTCCTCAAGACTGTAGATGAACCTTGTTTCTGAATCCTCTTTGACGGTAGATCCATTATTTACTTGTTACATTCTTATTTGAGTTGAGTTAAATCCTCGAATAAACAAATAGGCTATGACATATGCCTTTTAATCTCCCCCTATTTGTTTGTTAGACAATAACAACAAATACCTAGAGGATAACTCAACTAACAAATAAGAAAAAGATGTAAACAGAAATGCAAAGTAAATAGCAGAAAAGTTGTGGATTATATTTAACATTTTCCAGATCCCAAATAGATGTTCCTCTAGACTGAACATATCTTCAAGTAGTTTCATCTTCTTTTGTACAACCATATTTCCTGTTGAGAAGCGCATATCTCTCTTGTTACTCCCCTTATGAGAATCAACTGCTTAAAGGAGATCACCTTCGATTACCACATCTCCCGTACAATAGGATCCGCAGATAAGAACCAATGGTACTCCCCTTTTGGAAAATAGCTTATTCCCTTATGAAGAATAGTGATGAACCAAATCACTTCTTCTGATCACTAGGAAATCACTTTGTGTTTACCATCTCTCCCGTATAATAGGATTCGTAGTTACAAACAACAATGGTGTGGTGTAGTGTACATGTGTTTTACCTTTATCTTTTTCTTTCCTCCCTGCTATTTCTCCCCCTTAGTTGAGGAATCCTCCAAACTATTACTTAAGCTTTTATCTCCCCCTTAGAGAAGGAATATATGCCGTTGCCTAAAGGAGTTCTCATATTCCACTTGGTTGGAAAAGAAATAACAAGTAGTTTCTCTTTCTTCCTCACTGTGAGTGTGTGATTCTGTTTAGTGTACCTCATATATGTTTCACTCTTCTCTCCACTCGTGTTTACACTCATTCTCACAAGTGTATCACTCCTCTCATAGCTCCAAAATTCAGCTGTACCTGCAAGGAAAATCACCTTAGCCATCCTTAAGGAGGTCACAGGTGGTGCAATGGGAGTTCGCAAATCCCCATCCTTGTTAAACTCGTCAGATGAATCTGAGCCATAATCTACAAGTTGCTAGTTTCCTTTTAGGGTTCCAGATTTAAACTCTGGGAAGGTAAACAATGATCCAACGAATTTAGCATAAAGATCAAAGTTCCCTTCTAATGTCCGTGAAGACATTTCCTTGTGACTCATCAGGTAATATCTGAATCATTGTCAACAAATTTCCGATCTGCGCCTATGTCAGATCCACTATCCGCAGATGCATCCAGGGGATTTAAGCCTGGGGAGGTAGACACTGACCACTGACATATGACTTTTGGATCAGTATCCTCTCCTAACACCTGTAAAGGCAATTGGTCCATTAAAGAACCTTGAACAATCAAATCTGACCTTAAAATGGCCGAAACTCTTATTTCCGTCAACTCATCCTTTGTGTGTGTAACCTTTCCTTGTGCATCAAGAATTTCAATAGACGCACCCTGTTGAGAGGATGAATCTAGTAACTGTTTTTATGCCTTTTCAGCCATTATATCTTTTTGAGAAGATGTATGGGGGCTAACAGTTGTCCCAGTTTAAATACTACTCATCTTTGTAGGAGACAGAGCTGCTGGGTTGACTTCAGAACCTTCCTTCTGTGGTGCACTAAGGCACTATCTCCCTCACGCTCATTCATACTACATTTTAGTGTTAAGAGAGTGTTGGTTGGTTCTGTTTCTGTGTTTATCTTTATAGTCTGGGATAAATGTTGTGGGTTTTCAACCTCATGACTATCAATGAAAGAAGGCCATTGGAGGCTGAACCTGTATCACAGAACATATGGCAATATAGATAAAATGTACTTAAGATCTATAATGAATGAAAATCATACATTTAATCTTTTGAGAGAGATGATGTATAATAGTGATTTCAAAAGATTTTAAATGAAATAAGAAATCACCAATGTTGAAAGAAGTTTGATTATCTCCTAAAACTGTTCGAGTGCACAAGTCTGTTTTTATGCCTAAAAAGATAAATGATTTGATAAGACACAGACTGATGACCTAGCAGTATTAAGAAGAGAAATAAAGATTTTGACTTTCAATATGAATGAGTTTTTGTTAAAGCATTGATCACTTAGGGTAAAGTCTAAGTAATTCTCATTCATGTCAAAAGCTCACAATTATTTGCAACATAATATTAACAATATATC
This sequence comes from Apium graveolens, assembly GCF_009905375.1. Lineage (NCBI taxonomy): Eukaryota > Viridiplantae > Streptophyta > Magnoliopsida > Apiales > Apiaceae > Apium > Apium graveolens. The sequence goes on from NC_133652.1 coordinate 215,169,099, forward strand.
ATGGACTGATACTTGTCAAGTACTTTAGATACCAATAATTATGTTGCATCCTATTTTTAAAAAATATATATCAATGAATTAAATACCAATTATCTATCAAAAAGATATCAGCATTCAATTTCATATATCATACAATTGTTAACTCCTAACAACTGTACTACCTCAAACAATATTTACAATTACAGAAAATACAAATAAAAACTTATATAAATATAGCAAAAATACAGAAAATGTTTACAAGTTCAATGATAACATTACCATCTTGCAAACAACCATATCCCTCAGTTAAACCTTTGTTGTTATCTCCAAAGATAACCACTGGGCCAGCTTTCTCAACCATATTTGATAGCAGGGATCTATCTCCGGTCATATGTCTTGACGATCCACTGTCAAGAATCTACACTACCGATTCCACCTGTTTAATGCCATGCAATACAAATGGATTAAACCTTCTTCGGAACCCAAACTTGGTTGGGTCCGGCATACTTGTAAAATTGACCTTTGTCAGGCAAAACAACATTCTTAATTTTAATGTTCTCAACTTTCTCAATGACTGGACATTTGACCTTGTAAACAGCCTTAACAAATTTCTGTTTAGGCTTAGGCACAAATGTCTCCTTTCTAGCCTTAGGAGGACTAGCAGTCTTAGACCTATCATACTTCATATTATTCACATGCTGACGAGGAGTAGTCTTATCACTAGAAACATGCTTACCATTAAAATAAGCATACATCAAATTAAAAGCACAAGACATACAATTAGAAACACCACAAACTTTATGAGAGGGATTAACAACAGGCAAATTATGCATGGTAGACATGGCATTTTTGTTATCCAACTCATATGTGTCTGAGTTAGTCTCAGTTGCTTTCACAACTTTGACTGGAACTTTCGACACACTTGACTTGGAAACAACCTTCTCATTAGCACGATCTTCAGCACGTATTTCTTCTTGAATAATAAAGGAGGTCTCATCAAATGATTCAGCAATTGATCTTTTATAGAGGGGTTTATCAACACCCTTAAGCACATGTGATACTTCCCTACCTTTAGCACATACATGAGGAGGGGAGTTTATGCCTAATTCTCCAATAGCAGCATTGTAATCAAAACCTATTCCAGATGTTTGATTAACAGCTTGCTTACTATAGAACTCTTTAGCCTTCGAACAAGAATTAAAGTAAGCTTTAACCTTAGTCTCAAGACCGGTGATCTTGTCTTTGAGAATAATTTCAAGTTATCTATAACAGTTAACTCTATTCTCTAGAAAAGATACTTGTTCTTTTAATTTGTCTTGATTAATATGCACAAGTCTTAATTCATTGACCTCTTTCTCAAGTTCTTTGATCTGCTGACTTAACAGTTCATTATCACGACGAGCACAATCTAAGGAACCTAATAGATGATAAACTAATTCAGCATCAGTAAATTTTACCTCTTTTCTTGACGATGAAGTATTTCCATCAATAGCCGTAAGAGCAAGATTCCCAACTTCTTCATCTTCATTATCAGTATCATCCCAGCTTCTTCCCTTTGCCAGATAAGCCCTTTCAGAGTTACTCTTCTGATTTGAATCACAAGAGTTCTTCCTTACTTGCTTTGGCTTCCTGCATTCTGTGGTAAAGTGTCCCAACTCATTGTAGTTAAAGCATCGAATGGTGCTCCGATCAACCATCCCTATTTTGTATCCACCACTGCTGGTGTTAGAGGATGAAGATCCACCTTTCTAGAATCTGTTGTAGTTGGACTTGTACTTGAACTTGGGATTTCTCTTGAATCTGACATTAGAGAATCTCTTGACAATCTGGGTCATTGACTCATCTTCCAATTGCTCCAGCTCTTCCAAGGAGTAAAAAGCATCACCAGATTGATTTGTAGTAGGAGGATCATATTCTGCTACTAACACATTTTCCTCAGCCTTGGAAGACTGTACCATTCTCTCTGACTACTGAGATTGTTGTTGTTGTTGTTGTTGACCTTCAGCTACTAGAGCAGTAGACGTGCTGACCACTCTACCTTTCCCGTAGACTTCCTTCTGCTGAATCTGCTCCAACTCATAGGTTTTTAACACACCATAGAGTCTATCCAAAAAAATCTCACTCAGATCCCTAGCTTCTCTTATGGCAGTGATTCTATGTTCAAGATGAGTTAGCAGTGTTAAAAGGAACTTTTTGTTGATCTCCCTGATTGAGTAATATTTTCCGTTTATGTTCAGGTTGTTGATCAATGCATTGTACCTCTCGAACACTTCAGTAATTCCTTCTCCTGGATTGGATTTAAAATGTTCATACTCAGAGGTTAGGATCTCTAACTTGTTCTCCCTAACTTCCTCTGTACCTTCATTAATCACCTCAATAGTTTCCCAGATGTGTTTGGAATTTTTACAGTTCATCACATATCTGTTCATCAAGGAATCAAGGGAATCAACTAAAATTAATTGAAGGCTGGCATCCAAGGAGGCTTCTTCTTTTTCAGCAGGAGTAAAATCCTCAGGCTCTTTTACATAGGTTCTAGCTTTGGTAATTACAACATTATCTTCTATGACCTCTGGTTCAATAACTATCGGAATTTTTGGACCCTTCTTTAACAAGTTCAGATATTTGGGATTTGGAACTTGTAAAAACAAGAGCATCTTCTTCTTCCACATAATATAATTTTCTTTATCGAACAATGGAATTTTAACGGTTCCAACTTTTTGTGAAGTCATTATGAATTTTTGAAGAAATAAAAATTCAAGGAGTTGAAGAATCACAAAAGTCTAGGATCTTGATTTGTTCGTTAATCAGAAGGCTCTGATACCAATTGTTAAGTCCCAATATGTTTGTAGAAGGGGGGTTGAATACAAAGTATACCGTTTAATCGAATTTAATGCGGAATAAAAAAGTGAAATAAAATTCAAGTTATATAAAACTATTATTAAACTTGAAAGGTGTTACAACAACGGTATCGATTACAAGGGATTAATCTCAAATAGATTATCACAAATCTAGAATAAATTCGACATGAACTTTTTCTATAATTACAATAAAAAGATCAAATGCTAGAAGCAATTTGAGATTAAGTTCTCGGGATTTTGATCCGCTAGATAGTTACACAAGAACAAGAGAATGATTTCTAGTGGTTTGGATTTAACTTTAAAACTAGAAATTGATAATTTTGAAGTGCAGTTGAGAGATAAAATATTTCTTCTGCGGCTGCTATATTCTTGGTTGGTTGAATGTTTTGAATGTCTTCTGCTGCTTGTCTTTTAATAATTCTATTAACAGAATCAATTGAACTAGCATGACTATCTGAGAATTGGCATGACTTTCGGTGAGACAATATTTTGAACTAGCATGACAATCAGTGAGACAATCACTTGAGCTAGCAAGACAATTCCATAGCTAGTAGAACTTTCGGTATGACAATCTCCTGAACTAGCAAGACAATCCCACAGCTAGTAGAACTTTCGGTGAGAAAATTAGAAATGACCTGGCATGACAATTGGTATGACAATCTGGATTGTCATGCTAGTTCAAGTTTAATTATCTTATTGAATTAAAACTGATTTTAATTCAAATACACTTCTGAAAATCAATAATATTAATTCGAAATTAATTAATCAATTAATTCAATTAATCAATAAATTAATCTTTGCAGATATAATTTATTTTCTTAATTAAATTATATGACTTAATTAATTAATAGAGAATTAATACTACGCTTGAACTGCAACTATTCTTCTGAAAATTATGAATCAATTCCACCACTTCAATGTTGACACTCGATGTACTGTCTGGTTCATGAGTGACTAACTTCTGTGACGTTTCTTCATATCTTGACTTTAATAACTTGATTTTTTTCAGATTAAATCCCTGTAATTATCTGATACCCTGACAAGATCTCTGACACTTGATTAAATCCACAATCTTGATTTATATCACTGAGGCTTGATCAATTTCTTGAATTTCTTCCAGTGAATTAATTCCTCAAGACTGTAGATGAACCTTGTTTCTGAATCCTTTGACAGATGTTACTTTGTGAGATCTCTTTGACGGTAGATCCACTATTTACTTGTTACATTCTTATTTGAGTTGAGTTAAATCCTCGAATAAACAAATAGGCTATGACATATGCCTTTCATAATTAACATAGAATTTTTCATAAAATTTACCATACTCATTCTCATGAAGGTTATAACCCATTTCCGTATCATTCTTGCTGAGTTCACTACACAATATCCGTGTTAGAGCTCTCTCAGTTGGCTCGACATGAAATACAACAGAGGTAGGGGAATATAAAGGGGTTGCTGGGATTTGGACAACATATACCTTCTCAGGAATTTCATCAAACATATCAGGGATATATTGTGCAGGTTGTGACACTTTTAACTGTTTCAAATCATCACTATCATCATCAACTATTTTGTCAACTCTACACAAATCGTCCAGACTATCAAAATTTGAGACAAGAGTATGCGTATTAGCAGACCAACTTACCTCATTTGCGGACATTTCTTCAACTGGATTTGACAAATCAACAAGACGCTTTTCCATTCTCTCAAGTACATGAATGATTTCACCGTGTGTATCCTCCCACTGCTTATTTGCTTCAACTTCGATATTTTGATATGGAGAACTACCTTCAAAAACTTTAGGACTTCCTTCGAAATTATTCACCTGAACCGGATCTGGTAAATGTGCCGCTCTTTTCTTCTCCTCAATCAACTTGCTGATTTCAAAGAGTTTTGCATCTAACTGAGTGACCTTACTATCTAATTGATGCAGAAAACCCTTGACAGTATCAGAAATCAATATTGGAGATGGGAAAACATAAGGTGTTTCGGGGGAAGTATAGAAGTAATACGGTAGTTCTGGGGGTGGTTGAATATGGTAATAAATATGAGGAGGAGACAGTGGTGGCTGAAGTGAATGGTAATCATATAGAGGTGTTGGAGGTGGTGTGTACGGAGGATAGAAATTAGGGTTTATATTTGATCAGAATGATATGGAAAGATAGGCAAGACAACTGATAGATTGCTCATTACGTCCGAGAAATCGTCCGCTCTGATACCATTTGTCATGATCTTGGACTATTTTTGGGTTTTTCGTTAAAAGCTAAATAATGAAAAGTAAACAAGAACATAAAGTAAATTGCAAAAACATAAAAAGATAAAAGCTAAACAAAATATTCAATTCATTTCATTTGATAATTCCAAAGACAAAAACAACAATGCTATATATAATAGTTTCAGTAACATCTCTGTGTTTGCTAGTTAATGGTTTTGCATAACATGACCCAATAATATTTTAAGGCCCAATAAATATATCATGATTCCTGGCCCATTTGTGACAGACCATCGCTCTAATCCTCCATTCATCTAGCATCTAGCGTCTTTTTATTTCTTTAGATCTTGTTGGGATATGTTAGTAATCGCGCAGCCTATCTCTTCACACACGTCAAACTTGAATAGGAACTTGATCCATCAACTCTCTGATATGAGTCTATAGATATCTCTTCACACACGTCAAGAATGATAGGCGACACCCCCTATATAGAGGAATCTGAACCAATCCCTTTCTTTTTCATCATCTTGTTGAAGGTTCTTTGACCTTGACTCTTTTTTATATGCATTAAATTGCTACACACATCCTGGACTTTGATATTAAGTTTCCCTAACCTGTCGACAGAAACCAGCGTTGTTCAACATTTAATTAGCTAAAATAATTTCTATCTTACCTTCAAGGTCTTCATCTCGAAGTGTTAATAGATTTAAATCATTGCCCGGGTCTCTTTTGAGCATGAAGAGAGCAATGAGAGCGCATATTTGAAATGTATTGCCCTCACATGCAAAATTAACATGCGTTCATATTCAGCCCCATATAACGCAATACACAGAGGCGTTTCATACATAAGCGCCTTATGTGTATGTGTTTGCATAAATACGCCATTTATTTTTCGTGATGTTAAACTTTTTAAAACCTATTTACCATTCGGAAAATTGTTCAGGGGTTGTCTCTTTTAATCGATTCACTTTAGGTATCACTTCATATAGTGTCCAGATGTGTAATCCTCTCACAGCACCTGAAATTTCGAAATCCAGTTTCTTGTTTTTTTATTCCCCAGCTCTCTCTGTTTTTTGTTAGAATGTGCCGGTGAGGATCAATGTTTCCTAATATTGCTAATTTGTGCATTTGTTCAGCTAGTTTGGGCATTATTATTCAAGATCAGCTCCACCAGTTACAATTTTACATATAAATTCTGTGTTCTCACAAGCCAGCTGGTTTCTTTCCTCTTTATCCAGGTACAAATCAAGACTGAAATTCTCTCGAGAGTAAAAATTGTCATTGTGATGTGTGGGCAATTTATAAAATTTACAGAATTATTGAGCCTAGAGAGATGGCTAGCAGTGAAAGTCATTAGCTTAGGATGAATAGGTGGTAGATAGTACTGATATGTTGGGATCTAGTTAGCTAAAGCTTGAGCACAAGTTCTTCCTGAGCAGATGGCTTAAATCAAATTTAAGGCAAAATGATCAATTTGAAGATTTGAATGGTCAATTACGTTAAAGCTTAGCGTTGTCTAGAAGTTAAAATTGCACATTTGGCTCTCTTCTGTTGATTATGTAGGATCTGAAGATAAAATGTAACAAAGCCTTTTAATATCATTTAGGCTAACAACCACTTGTTATACTACTGAGTTGTTCAATAATGACTTGTGTCTGAATCGATTAAGTTTTCTGTCAAACACAGTATAATGCATGTAATCCGGCTTCACAAGAACAGTCATTACCTTTGAAAGCACTTTATATTCTATTATACTTCAGTTTCTAAAAGAATCATGCTTAAAACTTCTTTTTGGAGCACATTTAGCATGATTTGAATAATAATTTTTCCGGTCACCGTCTTCTCCTGTGAAAATCTCTTTAAACAAAATGTGCTTTATTAACTGTAACGTAACTATAAATGTTAAGGTTGATTTTAGATAGATGTGCCCTTAAATACATACACCACTCATTTGATATTCATTTATTCTTTTACTCTTGAGTTAATAGCCCCTAGGCATTGCAGTATTGGAAAGAGAAAACATTTTTTTCAATCAATTCATTATAATCTGCATGTGAAGGGGTTGGAGGGGGGCATATATTTTTTCTCTGTAAGCATAGAATTAACTTTTTTTGATATCCCTCTCATTATGCAACTAAGAACAAAGCTTGTTGCCAATTTATTATACATGTCAAGATTGTTTTTTCCACCAGATCTCTGAGGTATGTTCAAATTTTAGGCCGAGCATGGTCCTGATAGCCAGGTTGTTCTAGTGATTGCTGGGGATGGTATGGATATTAGTGCTGTTGAAGTGGAAATAGACAAGCAGTGCAAAAATCTTCCAAGGGGACAATTTGCTTCAAAAGCACTGAGCCACAACTTCATTGTGTTTGCTCGAGATATGGTTCAGGTTAGCTCTTCATACTTCGCTAGGTGTTGAGCTATTTTTTACAAATAGTCTAAATACGGCTATCCTTTGATACTCATGTAGAGCGCAATTGTGAAATGTAAACTTCAATATGATGTGGTTCATGTGATCTATAAAGTAACTCTATTGGTAGTCTATATTTATTCTTTTGTCTAAAACCAGCATAAAATATCTATACATCACTTTAGAATGAATTCATGTCTATATATATGTACATATATTGGTATTTAGATTTGGACAATCTTAGTAGATGGTCAATTTTGAACTGCATTTGCTGAATGGAGAAGTGCTCAAGTTTGAGACATATTTATTTAAGTAGTTAAAAGTAGATACACTCATAGGTCAAGTAAACACTTAAATTACTAATTACTTTGCTTATTTTAAATAGTGAAAACACTTTAACTTAAGGGTTTTTTTCTACGGCTTTTAGAAACTTATGTTTTACAATGGCCAGTATATTAGATTCAGAGATTTACTAAGTTCATCAATAATCTTGTTCTTCTGACGTATGATAATTTTATCTGATGTTTAGCAAGTTTGCCTGTGTTACTTCTGTAATATGTACTTGTTAGAACATCTATCGCTCCATGCCAAGAGAGGAGATGATTTTGTAATTTGTCATGTTTCAGACTCACACAATTCTACTTGATGGTGTTTGGATGTAGAAAGGGGCTAGATAATAGGCTTAAAAGACTGAAAAAGCACAAATCAATGTTCTTCAATTTGTAAGCCAAAATAACAGAACATTTCATCTCTTTGTGTGGAACTCTCTGTCTCTGTAAGATCTGCCTGTCTGTCTAACTTCCATCTAATCCCCAGCAGCCCATGTTTTTAGTCTAATTTATTGGCCATCAAATCTTAGTGATTGCTACTGCCTAAATTTTTTATGACCAGGGTTTACAGACTGTCAGATAAGTATTTGAAGATTTCTTTACCTCTTAATGCAAGTGAATATGGAGCTTGAGACTAGATAAATATACCGGAAATTATTATATTTGTATATATAAGCGTAAATAATGAGGGAAAATTCAGGACCCTTGTACACTTGCATATAACGTCTAGGTGAAAGACTTCTATCACACTGTTGTATTCTTTGAGTTTTCCTAATAAATGGCCAAACTCAAAAAAAAAGGTCGGAAGAAGTGTAGCGTGGTCAAGCAAATTGTGGTCAAGCAAATTGTTAATAGCGTGCATTTGAAAAAGAAAAACTAATGTAATATGAAAAACAAAAAAGAAGAAGAAATTTTATGTTTAAGGGGTAGTGCTTGAATTTATAATCCCAACTTTATAAAAAAAGGAGTGAAAACAGAAATTGTTCCCTCTCTTTTCATGTAAATTGGTATTTTCAAAAGACTATCTTTTGTTGTAAAGTTTAATAATGGCCCTCTGGTTATCCCTCCGTGTTTCTCAGGACTGGTAATGGAGTGCCAGACACAACTCATAACCTAGTGTCAGACCCATAATTTCCGAAAAATGGGACAAGGGAACAGAACATAATTTACTTAAAAGCAACGGCAAAGAAGAAACATTTTGCAGTAACAAGAAAAATTAAATTAAACATGGTTTTGTAAAGTACTTTTCCAGTTAAGCGTCTTCATCTCCCTTTTGAACATTTTTTTACTGATCCTAGTAGAAAAAAGGACCTTAAACCTTGCAAACCTCTCAAAAAGATTTGAAGGATGGAGTTCTTTACAGTCGAACAGCTTTGTTGATAATTTTTCTGTTTTATAACCGAAGTTGGATTGTGAGAATAGAGATAAGACTATTAAGTTTAAAGCATCGTATATGTTATTATATTTTAAGGGGTTCATTTATATTGTCTTATTTTATATGTTAATATACCTTTTTTTGCGTGCTCAGAAAGTTGGCCAGTGTAACACATCCATTCTCCCTGGATATTATCTGTTTGTCTCCTTTCTGCAAACTTGCTCCTCTGAGGATCAGTCAACTTCATTTCAAATTATCTAATAATTTAGTTTTCAATTTTCAGGCAATTACTTTTTCGAACATCTATGCACCCGAGCATCTTATTATCAATGTGAGAGATGCAGAGAAGTGGGAGAGTTTTATTGAGAATGCTGGTAGAGTCTAAATTTATGCACTGACGTTTACAGTGTATATGTAGTGTCTTGAAAAAATATTCAGTTTCTAATTAAGTTATAGAATAGGGCTTATATCGAAGGCCGTGCTTGACCTGATGGTCAAAGTGTCTACTTACAAGTTACAATCCTAGATCACCTATTGGAACCCTGAAAACAGCCTCCTTACAAAATACAAGAATGAGGCTGCTGCTTGCTTGCTTGCTGCATATATAGGACCTTCTTTCTATGTTAAGTTATGAAAGAGTAGTTCCTTTTAGCCCCTGTTTGGTTGGAAGAAAATAGAGGGGAGGGGAGGGGAGGGTTCCTACAATAAAAAATGTGTTTGGTTCATATTTTTAGAGGGGAGGGGAGGGAAATGAAGGGGCCTAAAATCCCTTATGGGTCTTATTTTGTTTCCTCCCAATTTGGGGTTTTTTGGAGGAGAGAAATTTTATTGACAAAAATGACCTTACACCTTCTTAACACTTACATATATCCTAAAGGACTTATATGTAATTTTAATTATAAACCCCTCCCTTCCCCTCCTGTACCAAACATAAAAATGAGTTAATTCCCCTCCCCTCCTTCAACCAAATAGAATTAATATTATATCCTTTCCCTCCCCTCCCCTCCCCTCTATTAAAATTCCTCTCCTTCCCTCCCCTCCGTTGAACCAAACACAGGAAATTTGAATATTATTATCTTATACGGTAAGTAATGCCAATCATCTTGAAGTATATAATTCAATGTTTATCTCTAGTCATGAAGTAAAGAAACATAAGAGCCCATATTTTTTTCTGTTTGTATATCAATTCAACGACATTGATATCTTATCAAATATTTTTGCTTAAAAGAGTGTGTAATCTCATGTAAATATCATAAGATAAGGTATTTACATGTTTAATGATATAAGGCAAGCATTCTATCACAAAATGGAGGTTGGGAACATATATTTCAGGCAATTTGAAGGACTACAGGCAGCTCTTCTTAAGATTATTAGTTGTTCATCTCCTGGGAAATGAGTGTTATTGTCGTTTTGGTTGCTTTTTATGATTAATCTAAGCCCCCAAGTATGATGTGAAGTTCTTCGAACCTTAAACTAAAAATTTACATGATAAATTTTTGGCCCTCAGTTTGTTTTGACTTTTGAGTATTTTTAGGGCAGTGGACGCCTGAGAGTGTTGGAGACTATGCCAGTGGAACAAACCATGTTCTTCCAACTTCTGGTTATGCAAGAATGTATGGTGGTGTGTCTCTCGACTCCTTTCTCAAGTACATAACTGTCCAGTCATTAACAGAGGAAGGCCTGAGGAAGCTTGGGCCTTATCATGTGGCAGTCATGGCTCAAGTCGAGGGGCTAGAAGCTCACAAAAGAGCTGTAACACTTAGAATACAGGACATTGAAGTGCCACAGCTTTCTTCGAGAAGATAAAATCCACTCAACCATCCGTCAATAGTCATATATTATCTATCCTGTTAATGATACAAGTATATTCAGGGTCCAGTAAGTGACAGTCTAACGGAAGAGTGGGCTAGTGCTTAGCTTATTTGGTAATTATGAAGAAACATTGTCACTGTGTGAGAATAGAATAGTGGTAGGAGCAGGCTTTTAGAAAGTGAGACGGAGGGAGTATTATTTTCCCGGCAGGACAAACTTACTATCATTCGTTAGTTTTTATCATTCGTTATTTTTTAGAAAGTGAGAACCAGCACAAACAACCACCAAAATTATCGACTGATGTCATGTTATCCGCCCCTGGTCATGTAATCTCAACACATCTGCTGCATGTAAACGCCTTCATATTTTATGGTTAACTTATAAGAGACAACGATGAGTACAATAACAAATTCTTCAGTGTCTTGGTGATTATGGAGGCATCTGATTTTCTGTGCAGTAGACTTTTCTGTGCATTAGAATTTCTGTGCATGTTTCCCCCTTCCTTAGTACTTTGTCAATTTTGACCAAGAGTTAGAAATTGTAATTTTATTATTTTAAAAAATTGAAAATTATGTTTCAAAGTATTGTAGATGTTCTTTTCAATGATGTTATTTTTTTTTAATTATTCTCTATGATATAAAATTTAAAATTTCAATTAAATGTTAGTCAATTTGAGATGAAAGGTGTATATATCACTAAGTAGGGAAGAGTATGGGCCGGTTCGGCTCGGCTTATTAAATAAAACCGGAACCGGAACCGGAACCGGAACCGGAACCATAGTCCTTCAGTTTTAAAAATCAAAAACTGCAACCAAATTATCAGTTCGGTTTCGGTTTCAAAAATCCCGGATGGGTTTTTATCGGCTTGGTTTTTGTTCAAAAACCGGAAAAAAATAAAAAGAATAAAAAGGTTACAAGCTGAGTTAATAAAATTTAATTTAAAAATTAATTTTGTTCTCTATAAAATTGCTCAGTCTAATAAAATTAATACATTACTATAATCTCAACAAGCTGCAACTTCTAAATGATTTTTTTTAAGAAATGTGCGTTCAGGGCAGAACAATGATTTGATCATCAGATTATGAAGCAGAGCATAACACTCATTTGATCACACTTCAACAACTCTTAATTTTTTTGCTAACATTAATATATTTAATTGGCTCTTAAGAAATTTAAGATACAAAATTACTTTTCATCTTCAACAATATCTGTAGCTATGTCACTTAAGTTATTTTTTATTATTAAATGTACTTACATATTTTTTTTTTAAAAATGCAATAATGGTAGAAAGTTGAAATGTAGCTATATATTAATAAAAAATAGAGTAAAGAGATGAGAGAAACTCTTAAGGATATTGACCTTGCTAAATATTTGAAGAAGTTTAAGGAGTTTGTTGGAGTTCTTTTTTTATTGCATCGGGCTCAAAATTTAATTTAGGAGCTCATTTAAGAGCTTAGAGCAACTCCAAGTGTTGCTAAGAGGCTCCCCGTAAAAACAAATATTAAATGAAATTCTAAGTCATTTTATTTGGTCTGCTCCGACAACATCCTCAAAAGTTAATGCGTTTCTTTCTTTATTCTATTTTCTATTCTGACCAACTTATTCTGCATTTTCAGATCCATTCTCTCCAGAGTTGTGTTCAATTGTCTCATTTATACTCATGCTTGATGCTTCACTTCAAGTCCTGGTGTTGTGCAATTGCCTGGGTCGTCGATTCCACAACTTATTCTGCAGAACGGTACTTCTGATTTATCGATAACCAGTCCTAGTGAAACTGCTTAATTGCAAGCTGATAAATAAGTATTAATCAATATACCTGAATTGCATAATGCAGAATCTGTTTTCACTATTAACAAGTCCAAAAACAATCCCACAGTACAGTCATTAAAATAAACAAGGTATATTAGAAATCAGTTTGGAGGGAAAATGATAATAATAATATAAAATCAGTTTAACAAATATTAGATACTCCTAATAGACGCATATATTTGATGTATATTTGATGTATATTTCTCAGCCTATAATTAGGGAATCAGTATCATCATCTAGCAGATTTGTAGGCATTCAATTATATTGTATCCATAATGTGAATAGGCTGGTAACTATTTATACAGATGAATGAATGGGAAGAGGGCAAGGAGCCTACAGTAGCAGATGAATGAATGTCATCGACATACAGTAGCAGATAAGCCGTGTGCCGACCTTGATGAAGAATAAATAAAGAAGCATCACACTTGCTGTGATGGAAACCCAAAGTTAAGACAAAGTCGGTGAAACGTTTGTACCAGGCCCGAGGTGCCTGTTTAAGGCCATAAAGAGCCTTTATAAGTAGGCAAACATAGTCAGGAAAGTTTTTGTTACGGAAACCCATGGGTTGATGCATGTAAACTGTCTCATATATATTTCCATGGAGGAACGCATTAGTGACATCCAGTTGGTGTACGGGCCATGACTTAGACAAAGCAATAGATAAAACTGTCCGAATTGTGGCTGGTTTAACCACTGGACTAAAAGTTTCCCCGCAGTCCACGCCAACTTGTTGTGATCGACCATCACAAACCAGACGGGCTTTATATCGTTCCAGACTACCATCCGATTTAAACTTATGTTTAAAGAGCCACATGCTAGGTATGACTTTCATATTTGGTGTACGTGGTACTAACACCCAAGTTCCGTTTTTAATAAGTGCATTATACTCATTTGTCATGGCGGTGTACCATTCCGGTGTGGACAGGGCCTGGATCGGGGTTTTGGGAACGGGAATGATGGAAATGGTGTTTGCAGATGTGTTGAGGTTTAGGTTGTTTCTTTGTTTGGTAATTCCACTCATGGATCGAGTATGCATGGTGCGAGAGGGTGGTGGCGGTGGGTTTGTATGTGTAGTTTGGTTTGGAACAGAGGCTGTTGTGATATGTGGGTCGATTGTTGCTAAAGTACCAGAAGCAGGGTTGCTGATTGTGTCATTGGAACAGGTCTGTGAAGTAGGTGGTTGGGCGGGTGGAGCTCTGGGGCGGCGGTTGTAAGAAATTAGTGACGGAGCGAGCTGTCTATTTGGTCTAGTAGGTAATGTAGGGGATGTTTGGTCGATTGTAGTTGAGTGTGTAGGGCTGGGTGGTGAGGGTTGGGGTTCTTGGTTTGCTGGCTGGGTAGGTACCGAAGATGAAATATGCTGCCAGTAGTGAGGAGATAGGGTGTGGGTGAGAAAATCATAGGAAGGTGTGGGTGTGAGCGTATGAGAGAATGGGAATGTTGTCTCATCAAACGCTACATGTCTAGAGATAATAATTTGTTTGGTTTGAAGATTGAAACATTTGTATCCTCGATGATTCGATGGGTAACCCAAAAATACACAAGGATGGGAGCGATGTTCTAGTTTATGAATTTTAGTGGATGGGGTGAGTGGGTAGCATAGACACCCAAAAACACGTAAGTGATCAAAGGAGGGTGTGCTGTTATACAAGAGCTCGGTAGGAGTGTTTTGTTTATTGGATTTGATTGGAAGAATATTTAGGAGGTAAATGGCAGTGTCAAGGGCATGGTGCCAAAAAATGTTAGGTAGAGAGGCATGGGCTAGAAGAGTGCGCACCATGTTATTAATGGTGCGGATTTTTCGCTCCGCTTTCCCGTTTTGGGAAGATGTGTGAGGACAAGAAAGGCGGAATACCATTCCATTTTCAGTAAAAAAATTTTGGAAAGATGCATTGACGTACTCTTTTCCGTTATCACATTGGAAGGTTTTAATTGTTCGTTCAAATTGTGTTTTTATGTGTTGTGCAAAGTTGGAGAAAACTGAGAAAACTTGAGATTTCTTTGAGATGGGAAAAGTCCATAAGAAATTGGTAAGATCATCCAAAAACAAAATATAATATCTATGACCCTCTGAACTTACAATGGGAGATGTCCATAAATCGCTATGAATGATGTCAAAAGGTTGTGAAGTACAAGAGGTAGAAGTGTAAAAAGGTAATCTAATACTTTTGCCGAGAACACAAGATTGGCAAACACTATTCATAGATTTATTAAAGTCAATTGAACCAGAATTTTTTAAGGAATGCAAAGGAGATTGTCCCGGATGTCCAAGACGTTGGTGCCAGAGTTGTGAAGAAATAGCAGCAAAGGCCGAGGGTTGTGATGAGCCCGACCCGAGCACGAGAGGGTAAAGATCACCGCTGCTGTTGCACCGGAGGATAGGGGTCCGGGTCTTGTAATCCTTCACAAGAAAACCAAAGGGGTCAAATTCAACGGACACAGAGTTGTCAGTTGTAAATCTACGAACCGAGATTAAATTTTTAAGTAATTTAGGGGCGTAGAGCACATTTTTAAGGACAAAGGGTGGGAAGGGTTTGGGAAGATATTTTGTGCCTTGTCCAAGAACCGGTATGGAGTCACCATTACCAACGACAATATTTTGTAAAGTGCAATTATTAAAGAAGGAATGAAAATCACCTTGCTCGTTTGTCATGGTGGTGGTTGCTCCGGTGTCCATGTAGAGAGTGGGATCGGGCTGCTGTAGAGACATGGTGTAGAGAGCTTGCTCGATATCTGTTGGAGTGTAAGCAGCCTGATATGCCTGATTTGGTCGGGAGCCAAGTAGACCTTGTGTGCTTTGTCGGGCCTGATTTGACCGGACTGAAGTGGTGGGGTACGGGCAAGGTGGACTGGGCCAACTGAACTGCTGAGCCTGTTGTGCATGAGGAACTGTTCGAGGTTGCTGCCAGGGCGAAGGCGGGTATGATTGCTGCCAGAAGGGACCCTGATTGTTATAGAAGGAGAATCGTCCATGACCAGCAAAGTTACGTCCACGACCTCGACCTCTGAAGCGACCACGGCCCCTGCTGCGTTCGTAAGTAAAATCAGGCCGATTATCATACTGGGGCTGTCGTGATGTACCTGTTGCAAGGGCTGTCCCGACGTTTTTAGAGGCGTGGAGTGCCTGCTCCGCCTTCCGACTCTCAACTTGAACCAATTTCGAACGGGCGGTATAGAAAGAGGGGAGGGGCTCTTGTTGTTGAAGGATTGTGGCTATACCCTCATATTGCTCGTTCAACCCAGCAATTAGTTGCAATACCAACCTGTCATTATCTACCGGTGTATTGACGTTGGCAAGTTGGTCAGCCAACACTTTTAATTCTTGACAATATGCAGAAATGTTGGGAAATCCATCCAAACGGGTATTAGAGAACTTGTGAAGAAGATGAATGGCATGTGAACTTTTGTTGTCTTGAAAGATGTTTTGTATAGCAATCCAGGCAGCGTACGCAGTTGAATTAGGTTTGAGTATGGTGTGAAGGAGGTCGTTTGAGATCGTGCCATAAATCCATTGTAGGACAATGGCGTCCAGGCGATCCCACTCATCATCGGGTTTGGGTGGCTGTGATTCTTTGTTAGAGGGAGATGTGACTGGTTTGGGAGTATCAGGCATGGGGGAGAGGTGGTCATGGACCAAGAAGGCTCTGCAATGGATTTTAAATAACTCAGACCAGGAAGCATACTAGCCTGATTCCATTTCCAAGGTTATTGGGATAAAACTCTTTATATTGGACACTGTTGTAGCAGGGTGGAGTTGGTTTTTGGAAGTCATATCTTGGTGGTGAAAAGAAGAAGAAGAGTGGAAGGAGAGGAATTAGGTTAGAGGACTTTGCTCTGATACCATAAAAGATGTAATAGGCTCCTTGCCCTCTTCCCATTCATTCATCTGTATAAATAGTTACCAGCCTATTCACATTATGGATACAATATAATTGAATGCCTACAAATCTGCTAGATGATGATACTGATTCCCTAATTATAGGCTGAGAAATATACATCAAATATACATCAAATATATGCGTCTATTAACTCCCCAGTAATAAGGAAAGTTTTAAAGATCCTAAATATGTAGGGAATGATATGGAGTGTATTGGAGTTGAGTTTTGTGCTATTTTTGTCAAAAAATGACTTAGGAGGATGATTAGAAAAACACTTCGAGTTGCTCTTATTAGAGATACTCTCAGTGTTGATTACTACAGAAGTGTTAAGTCCATTAAACTAGTTATCCAAACTATTAAGTTGAAATTTAAGGAATGAGGACAAAAAGTATGTTCTAAGCACTATGTCAGTGATTTCTTAAATTACTAATATCATCCATTCACTCTTTATTTTTAAGAACTAGCACCATCTTTTTAAGAATTCTCTAACCATTATTTTATAATATATTATGAGAACCACTATCTATTTCTCTATCTTTTACATTATATTTTAATTGATTTAATGTATTTTTAATAGTAAAATATTATATAAGAAATAAGTTTAAGTAGTATTGTTGGAGACAGATATACTCCCTCATATCTTAACTTACTAAGAGTTAATTTTAAATATTATATTTAAGAATTGAGTTAGCATACTGTTGAACTTGATTTGATTGACTTAGTATTTATGTTTGCTACCACCTTCATGTCCATCATAACTTCCCGCATATCTTCCCGTCATGTTTATCATGTCTGTCATTGATCGTGACTCATTATTCTCTTCATTATATCACTTCCTACATGTCTCAGGCATGCATTTTAAAAATTCTGGTCATAACATATATTAATATTTAATTTTTTATTCATGTTGGACCTTGCACTAAGAGGAAGAAGTCCAAAAAGAATTAGTTTTAATAAATTGTATAATGATAATATTACGGCCCAAGAAGCTCATTTTATAACAAATAACCCATTTGGGACTCCCTATAAATATAAAGGAACAACCTCATTTAAGGGGGTTGGCTAATTGAGTAAAGAACACACCTCCTTAAAGATTAGTCTTGGTTATTAATAATATTAAGACATATCATTTGGCGCTAGAAGGAGTTTTACTCTGCATATCCAACCGAGATATGATCGTGGAAGAAATTGATCCGGGAACAGCCGGACCAACTCAGGTAAAGGAGTTGACGGCAGAAATCGCCCCCGACCCCACGAGCCACGGTGGTCAAGAACCGCCCAAAAAATCGACGCTGAAGCCGAAATGTTTATTTCCCCCACCGGAGGAAGCTTCCCATGATCAACCGGGGAACTTAACAAATGCAGATCAACGAGACAAGAAGAGAAAGTTCAAATCAGATCAACGTTTAAGCATCCAGACATCCAAAGGCAAAAAGGTACTTTCAAATGACATGCGACTTCACCTCGAAAAGATGGAAAGGTTAAAAGCTCAAAACAAGGAGGACCTGGAAGATCTACCTTACTCAGATGAAGAGCTTGAGCTCTTAGAACGTGAGACTCGAATGCTCCAAGCCAATCTTGAGCGGCAGCGTGAAATTCATCGTCTCCGCCGAGAGTTCCAACAAGCGTCGATTCATAACCAGGGGCAAGAAGATAAACTCTACGACGAAGATGAGGACGCCGAATATGAATATGAACCATCAGCAGAGTCAACATACTCACAATCGCGCGAGCGTCGACAGCGCACAATATCGTCTTCCGATATCTCTCAGCGAACCGAATCCACATAATCCATCTCCCATGAGGAATTTGCCAAAATGCAAGAGGAAATAGCGCAGATGCGTACCATAATGCGTAATCATTCGGGATTTGAAACTGTCACCGAGAGTCCCCGTTCGTTGGTTCTCGAGAAAGCACGCATCGACAGGACGTTGAAAACTCATGCCCTCGATCATTTTGACGGATCATCTGACCCGTTAGCATTTTTCAACACTTTTGACGGCCGCATGGCCTTCTTTGGCCACTCAAAGATCGCTCGATGTTAGTTTTTCTTTACTTGCCTCCAACGCACAACTCTTCGATGGTACATCAATCTACCCACTCGGTCCATCGACTAATGGACAACGCTAAAGAGCAAATTCCAAGCTCAATTCTCCAGTAATTAAAAAAAAAATCAAAGTCACAGCGTCCTTGATGACAATGCACCAATGTTCCGGTGAGAGCCTCCGAAGTTTCTTAACTCGGTTCAGAGAGGAGATAGCGGAAATTCCGGATTTGATAGAGCAGATGGCCGTCAACTTCCTGACAGCGGGCATTGATAAATCTTGACACGGGCTACTCCTAGAAGAAATTTTTGAGAAAAGGCGAAAAACCCTTCAAGCCGCATTTCAGATTATAGAACATCGCATGATGCTCCAAGAAGCAGTAAGCTGCATCCAATCTCCTCGACATTCGTCAAGATATGAATGGTGCCGTAGCTAAAGTCCACGATCGCCCGCGCGTGAAAGGCGTCGAGAGCGTCACCGATCACCACCATCGCGTGCAGTTGATCACCCCCCGAGGGATAGAAGAGAAAGGGATTGGCAGCCCCGTAATCGACCTGAAAAAGAATTTACTAAACTCAACGCCGAGAAGGCGACAATTTTAGCGATATTAAAAACGGAGCCAGATTACCGTCCTTTGAGACCCATGAAACCGGGCAGACCAAGCTCCAAATATTGTGATTATCATGAAGACACCGGCCATACAACAGAACAATGTTTTCAAATCAGCAACCTCATCGAAGGAAAGATCCACTGAGGATAACTTGTCCACTATGTGTGACAAGACAATGCGCCTAGACGCCACCATCCAGATGAGGACGACCGTGTCATCGACGTCATCTTTGGCGGTATAGCTGTCGGGGGCCTCTCTCATAATTCTCTCAAGCTTTATGCTCGAGAGGTTTTTAATGTCAATCCCTCGACAACCTAAACTCCCTCGAGCGAATCCCTCCCCGGCCATCTCTTATTCCGACGATGACTACCGTCCTGGTCTCATCGAAGGCCATCAGGATGCCCTTGTCATTACCACGCGTGTGGGAAACAACACAGTTAAGAAAATGCTAGTTGACAATGGCAGCTCCGTCGACGTCTTATACCATCATGCTTTCCCCAGAATGGACATCGGGGATAGAAGACTTGAGAATTCTCGAACACCGTTGTATGGTTTCACGGGAAATGATGTTCACGTGGTAGGAACTATCGACATGCCGATACTTTTTGGTTCTTCCCCGTGTCAAGTTTGGAAGATGGTCAAATTTCATGTGATCAGTGCCTCCTCTAGCTTCAACGCCATATTGGGGCGAACAACGATCACCGCACTCTAAGCCATAACTTCCATCTCCCATTTGAAGATGAAATTCCCCACAGACTTTGGTGTAGGAGAAATGACCGGTGACCAGGCGACAGTAAGACAATGCTACTTAACCACAGTATCTCCAAGGAAGAAGTCAGACGTAGAGCTTGAGGTCAACCAAGTGCTTGACATCGACCCCAGAGCGCTCATCGACCCACCCACCAACAACTCTTGCTCTCCTATCGAAGAAACCGAAGAAGTTGAAGGAAATTCTGAGAAAACTACAAGAATTGGCAAAAATCTCCCTAAAATGTTAAAGAAAGATATGACGAACCTTATCCGTGAGTTCTCTGACATCTTCTCCTGGGATCCCGGAGGTCGTCGCTCGACACTCAATACACATCAGCAAAAGCATCAGGCCTGTAAGGCAGAAACACCGAACATTCTCCGCTGAGAAAAGAGCAGCCATCGACCAAGAGATTGACATGCTACTTGAAGCCGGTTTCATTGAACAGGTATAATTCCCTACATGGATCTCGAACGTGGTCCTAGTCAAGAAAAGTAATGGAAAGTGGAGAATGTACATCGATTACTCGGATGTGAATAAGGCTTGCCCTAAAGACTTTTACCCATTGCCAAACATCGACCAACTCATTGATGCGACAGCGGGAAATGAACACCTCTCTTTTATGGACGCCTTTTCAGGGTACAATCAGATTAAAATGGACTCCCAAGATTGGCAGCAGACTGTATTCATCACGCACTGGGGAGTCTTCGGCTACCGAGTGATGCCTTTCGGTTTAATTAATGCAGGGGCCACATTTCAACAGATGATGGATAAAATATTCGCCTCACAGATCGGGAGAAATTACTGATATATGTCGATGACATGATTACAAAATTGAGACTTTCCTCTAATCATGTGTCCGACCTTCGCGAAACATTTGAAAATGCAAGAAAAAACAATATGCGGCTAAATCCAGCCAACTGCTCGTTCGGTCTTACCGCGGGGAAATTCCTGGGTTTTTTTAGTTACCCAAAGAGGTATCGAAGCAGATCCATTTCAGACAAAAGCAGTCTTGGAAATGGAGAAACCAAAATTCGTTAAGGATTTACAAAAATTAACTGGTTGTATCACTGCACTCCGAAGGTTTATTCCTCAATTGTCAAAAAGATGCCTCCTTTTTTTTCTCAGCAATGAAGAAAGCTTCCAAACCCTCACACTTCGAATGGAACGATGAATGTGAAAAGAATTTCTCTGAGTTGAAAACATTCCTAACAAATCCACCCATCCACACTCGGCCCTTACCAGGAGGGTCGTTGCGGGTATATCTTTCAGCCTCCGATGAAACGGTTGCGGCATTACTAGTTCGGGTTGATGATGGAAAAGAAATCCCGGTGTACTACATTAGTCACTCACTTCGGGATGCGGAGGTTAGATATCCACAGGTCGAGAAGCTAGTCTATGCTCTAGTGGTCGCCAACCGATAATTACGACACTATTTCCAGGCAAGGGAGATTCATGTGCTCACGAATCAACCTCTGAAGAGGATCCTACACAAACCCGACATGACGGGCAGACTCGCTGCATGGACCATCGAGCTAATCCAATTTTACATCGAATATAAACCTTGAACTGCGATTAAAGCTCAGGTCCTCTCGGATTTTGTTGCTGAATGTCAATTCAAAGCCAAAGCTCACAAGTCCGACGAAGATCATTTAAGGCCATGGCTATTATTTGTCGAAGGATCCTCGACCGCCGACTCAGGAGGAGCGGGAATCATCTTAATCATCCCAGAGGGATTCAAGATCCAACAAGCTCTAAAATTCGAATTCCCAGCTACAAACAACGTAGCCGAATATGAGGCCCTTATCGCAGGCTTAAAGCTGGCAGCGGACATCGAGGCCGACATCATTGATATATTTGGTGACTCTCAGCTGGTGGCCAAACAAATAAGCAGAGAATTTAAAACTCACAATGAAAAAATGGCTACCTTTCAAGGACAGAAGAGCTGCTCAAAAAATTCTCTTCATGGAAGCTTTCAAATGTTGATAGAGAGGAAAACCAGTGGGCGGGATTCCCTAGCCAAATTAGCCTACTCCAATCTTCAAGTCAACCTCAGCCCAATATACGTCGACATCCTAACATCCCCAGCCATCGATACACTATCAGTCAATCACATTCAGAACAATCCTGACTGGCGAAAACCATTTCTTGACTATATCCTTGACAACAAGCTCCTTACGGAGAAAAATGAAGCTCGCTCATTCATGTTTAAAGCAAGAAACTACCGCACGATAGGCTTAGCATTGTATCGACGCGCCTTAACCGAACCGCTACTCCGCTTCTTAAGTTCTGAGGAAGCCGATCAGGCGATCCTCGAGGTTCATACAGGAATATGCGGCGAACACCTCGGTGGAAAAAACCTAGCCCTTAAAATCATAAAACAAGGGCTATACTAGCCCACACTTCGCAAAGATTGTGAAGAGTATGTTCGAAAATGTCAGCCACGTCAACGACATGGGAATGTAAGCCATCGACCCACGACAGAGCTCAAATTGGTCCTCGCCCCCGGCCCCTTCTACCAGTGGGGGATATACATCGTGGACCTTTTCCAAAATCCAAAAACCAATGCCGATACATAGTGGTAGCAGTTGACTATGCAACCAAGTGGGTCGAGGCGAAGCCACTCTCTAAGATCAGAGAGAAAGAGATGATTGAGTTTTTTATGGAGTACATCGTATTCTGATTTGGAATACTACGAATTCTAGTTTTTGATAATGACACTCAATTCGTAGCGCTCAGTTCGAGAAAGCCCTGGAGGAGTTGAAAATCCAACACATCAAGGCATCAGTTACATATCCACAGGCTAATGGCCTTGCACAAAAAACAAATAGAACCATACTACAAGGCCTCAAGAAAAGAATCGAAGAAGTTCCCCGTTACTGGGTCGATGAATTGCCAAATATACTATGGTCCTATAGAATGACACCCCGAAGTGCGACTAGGGAAACTCCTTTCCATCTCGCCTATGGCATCGATGATGTCTTACCTATCGACGTTAGCCTAATTTCACTGAGGATCGAGGTATTTGACCCTTCCTCAACCATCGAGGGTATACGCTTCCATAATGAGTTGATTGAAGAAACAAGGGAGCAATCTCGACTTCGCATGATCGCACAATAAGAAAAAACAGCAAAATACTTCAACAAGAAAGTCAAAACCAGAAGCTTTGGAGTTGATGATCTAGTGCTTTGAGGCTCTACGGCATCCCAGCCAACAATAATGTGAAAGTTAAAACCAACATGGGAAGGCCCGTACCGAGTTGCAAATGTGATTAGTGCAGGAACTTATGAGCTGGCACATCTCGACGGTCGACCAATTAAAAATGCCCGGAACGACATTCATCATAAGAAATTCTTCTAGTAATCAATTTATATCTGTAGCACTTCAAACTCTAAAGGCAGTACTTGCCATACCAAAAACCAACCCTCGATGCAATGAGGGTCGTTATGAGATCCCCATCGATGGACTTTAATTTATGACAATTCTGGCTTTTTAGAACTTGCCTTACTTAGCTAAAAACTAAAAAACTAAACTAAAACTACTTTGCAGCCACAAGGGATACCCAAAAGCACGATACCAACTATCAAATGAAACAAGAACCCTTCGCAACATTACGAACAAAATAAAACCTAGCTACTGCAACTTGGTTTTCATAAAAAAGAAAAAAGACTCACACTTACCCATAATCCATAATAGACAAAGTTAACATCTCCGTTTAACGAGGAAAAACATGCATAATTTCAATAAGTGCACTACGACAAAATGCATTCATGAAAAATAAGTGCTTAATCTAAAAAAGCAACAAACGATAACATAAACCCAAGTTAACATCCAATGGAATATAAAACCAAAGTATCAAGAACAGGGAATATAGAACCAAAGTATCAGCAACAGGGAATAAAAATCATCCAAGGGAAATAACAGAAAGTTAAAATTTTACATCAATCACGGGGCATTCCCCGCCTTCATGAATCCTCCGCAGATCATCGGACCGCGAGACAGCAAGATCGCAGATATAATCCTCAAAAGTGTGCCCCGAGGTGTCGAACCCCGCACCTTGCATCCGAGTGACGGAACGCCCATAACCATCTCCGAGGGCGGCGGCTATGTCCTCCACTCCTTTCTGAACATCGGCCTTTAGTGAGATATTTTCTTCAACAATCAGCTTGTATGACTGATTCATTCCATCAACCTGCCTCTCCAAGCCTTCACACTTTTCCTTCAAGCAGCCACGCTCCTTCTCAGCGCCGCGAAGCTTCCCTTCAAGATCAGATACCTTCCTACCCAGCGACTGCTTAGACAATTCCAACTCCCCAACATGCTTTTACAAGGTCGAGTTCGTCCCAGTCAAATCATTACCTTTTCTTTTCAACTCCAAGTAGCTCGCGCCCAGCTTTCTCTTCTCCGTATTAAGGGCTGACACCTCGGCTTCCAGCCGGCTTCGAACCTCATTTCCATCATCATACTTATACTCCTCCAAAATGTGCATAAAATCAGATAAAAACTGTAAAAGAAAAAAAATCGGAAAACGGAAACTATGCAAAGGAAAGCCAAAAGCAAGAACACACAAGCAATACTAGATTTAGACATAACATATAAAACTCATACCCGTCCAACTCGGCTTTTACACCTATTAACAAGCTCATGGCGGCGGCGACCAGTGTAGGCAACAGAGTCCTGAGGGAGTTGAAATAACTTAAAGGTTCTCAAAGGCATGGTAGAACCCCTAGTCCAACGCTCCGATGGTTGAATTTCAACCCTTACGACCTCCTTCCTCGCTCGAGGATCGATAGTATTGGTCATCAAAACTCGACTACCAATAAAAGTAATGGTCTTATTAACCCCTCCACCCGTCGCAGTAGCCTCAGCAAGATCACCACCCTCAATATTCTCTCCTTCCATCTCACAACGATTCCTCTTACGAGGATTCGCGTCAACAGCCTCGACATCTTGAACAACCTTCCCAGCATCCTCCACCACTTTGTTCCCCTGCTCATCCAATAGCTCGATAGAGACAGAATGACCGACACCAAACGGGCCAACCCTCGAAGAACCAGCTTGCGAAACATCGGCTCCCTTCCTCGAAGCCCGTTACACAAGCAACATCATCACCTTGTCCATTTCCTCTCTTATCCCATTGTTCAAAATCTTCTTCAAAGGAGCACCGACCACTAGAAAAAAGAGAAAAGAAGGAAAAAGTCAGATCATCGAGGGTCACAAGAACAGTAAAAATGAAAAGTATCGAATACAAGGAAAAAATAGATAAAATAGAGAAAAGTGCTAAGCCAATATATAAAAAAATGAAGGGAAACCCCCTTACAGTCATGCATTTCCAAAAAACAAAGTTCCTTTAGTTGCAAATGGGTGTATACGAACCCCAACCCTTGGAACTCATTCAAATCACTCGTATCGCACTTTTCCAGATTATTCAAGTAGTCGATAGTCAGCTGGCTCACTTTTCCGCAAGGTTTCACAAATTCTAAACGGGGACCCCCGACATATAGCCACTTTGAGTGATACCCGGAGTTCGAGGATCTCACGCTAACAATCTTAACCCTCTTATAAGGATAGTCAAAATAGACCTGACATCGTGGTACCAAACCGCATATATCGAGAAGAAAAGCTTAAAGGACGGCACCCGATTCCTATCACAGCACAGAGCAACAAATCCACTAAGCTGAGCTATAGAATTGGGTGTTAACTGACTCACCCCACAACCAATCTCCTCGAACATCACCAAGAAAAAAGGATGCATAGGAAACCGGAGACCGAAGTGAAACATAATCATTGGTATCCCATGCATCCCAAATTTCGGCATCATCCACACCCGTTCATCAGCCGTCGACACCCGATACCGATACCCATTCGACAAATCCACGTATAATTTTAACTTACTCAATGGCAGGTCTTTGGTAATATTATGGCTTAAATAGTTCAAACTAGACTTATCCCCAAATTCCTTCATACCCAATTGAAGACTTTCTTCGACAATTCAGTTCCTAGCATCTATCGTCTATGGGCTCAAAGGGGGCGAAGGCAAAGGACCTACAGGAATACCCTTCAGAAATTCATCATGATCTAAGAAATTAAATGAGCCACATTGGGCTAGATCAGGAATCTCCAAATGATTCAAGTTAAGAGAAGATTCCTGATCACCCTCCTCTTAAGACCTCTTACCTGGGTCACGAGCAGTCTCAGTGTGCAAAGAAGAAGAGCTTGATTGGTCCATAATGCAAGACCAATTAAAAATACTATACTAACAAAGACAGAGCAACGACGCATAGATGGAATAGCAAAAAGAAATGAAAGTAAAGAAAGGGAAGTAAGACTTACACAAGGAAATGAAACCAAATAGGTTGAGGAGCAACTCCGGGAACCGCTGCAGTTTTGTTAAATCAGAGGGAAGCCGAACATCCACCTCCAATCAATGTCACCCCAAAAAAAAACTTGACAAAAATATAAGTACTTATATGCCCAGGAAAAATTAAAACATATATATAAAAAATAAAATATATATTTATTTCCACAATAAATAACAGTAATGTAAATAAGGAGACGAAGACAAGTGCATAATATGCCCAACTCCCATGAAAAATTATTTCCACAATTAACTCGTTTCTTATATTTTACTATATTTCCGTTTTTTATTCTCTATTTTCTATTTTTATGCCTCAATTACCCTCTAATATTCAAATTTCAGGGTTTCAAATTTCCTAGGTGCAAATCTAAAGATATTGCTCAAACTGGGAGGGGGACAAATTTTGGAACTTGGACTAAGAGGAAGATGCCCAAAAAGAATTAGTTGTAATAAATTGTATTATGATAATATTACAACCCAAGAAGCCCATTTTGTAACAAATAGCCCATTTGGGACTGCCGATAAATATAAAGGAACAATCTCATTTGAGGGAAAAATTAGTGTTAGTTATTACTAATATTAAAGCATATCAATTCAGTTTAAGATGAACTTGGCAACATGTCACTAAAGTATTCCTCAAGTTAAATTGCATGTGA
Source organism: Apium graveolens (assembly GCF_009905375.1). Classification (NCBI taxonomy): domain Eukaryota; kingdom Viridiplantae; phylum Streptophyta; class Magnoliopsida; order Apiales; family Apiaceae; genus Apium; species Apium graveolens. The sequence continues at coordinate 215,196,174 of NC_133652.1, forward strand.
CTATTAAACTAAAAAAAGTATTTGTTATATAAACTTTTTACACTTGTAATTTAATCATTCGGAGAATTTATAAAAAAATGGAAATTTTGGTTAACAATTACTATTTAACAACCCACTAACTCTAAGAAGTAGGCAATCAAGAATATCTTGTCATATTAATATCGGCAACCTAAACCCCTATTGAAGATGCTGTGATAGCGGTATGGAATTCTGGTGCATGATTTATTTGCAATCTCTTGTATACTTTACATTAAGAAATTGAGTGACGTTCAAAGTTTTTTGTTCGTGTGTTGGTTGATTTTATCCCCACAAAAGAACTATAACTCTTATGGTTGGTTGATTTTACACCTACAAAGAAATTTTAAAGATTTATTAGTAATTATATATATCCTATATATCTGATCATATGTATTGTTATGTGTGGAATTTCACAACATGACAGGAAAGCTTCACAGAAAGAGCATGACGAGATGTCAGGACGGGAACTCGAGGAAGCTGTCATGAACAACATCAACAAAAGGAGCAGATGACTGGGAGTATGACTTAGTCCAGCAAATTTCGATTTATGTGGAGGAATAATAGGTAAGCTTATCTATATCAGTAACAACCACGATTTGAAATGGAGAGAAAGCTGGAGGAGTTGGAGAAAAAGGAGGAAACTTGGAGGATAAGAGGGGGAAAAGACAGCAAGATTAAGGGACGATCCATTTTACAAAAACAAACACACCAGCCTCGACAAGAAGAAGAACAACTACAGTAAATTCAACATCACAAAACCATCTAAACCCACAAGACCAATGATAAGGCTGATCTTAGTCTTTCATGTAAATCTTGTTCGAATAGTCTAAATTCAAGTTCATGTAACCTTGATCATCATTCTAGTGAATCTTTACTTTGGTTGGGTACTCATACCCATCCGCGGTTTTTCCCGTTCTCGAATTTTCCATGTCAACAATTCTCGGTGTTGTTTACATTTATTTCCCTAAAGAATACATTAACATTCATAGTATAATACACTAATCAAACTTAGCATTTAACCCACTTAATTCGGTAAAAACAATTGGCGCCGTCTGTGGAAAATTTTGCTAAGAATTTGATTAACACATTAAGATGGAAAGCGACAAAGAACAAGTCACGAACCAAGAAGAAGCTGAGAATATCAAAGATATGGCTACGACATTGAAACAGTTACAACATGAAATGGAGAAGGTACGTTCTGAGAATGAGACATTGAAGAGGGAATTGACAAAATCATCCAATGAAGTAGGGAGCCTTTGTGTGACTACCTGACGAGATTCAATAGAGAGAAGGTAACCATCACCAACTGTGACGTCCCTACGGCTATCGAAGCATTTAGGCGGGGATTAGAATGAGAATCTCCACTCTACAAAGAATTGACAAAGTACCCATGTCGAACAATGGACGATGTGCAAGCCAAAGCCATGGCACAAGTAAGATTGGAAGAAGACAGAATGAAGGAGGACGAGAAGTACTACAAGCCGTCAAGAAAAATTACGACACCGAGGTCCAGAGATTACAAGCCTTACACTAGACCTAACAGATATGAAGTACATGTTAACTCGACACAAGAGTCTAATTAATGGAAAAACAGAGGAACGCGATGACTGGAGGAAGGATACCAATCTGCCTCCAACTTACGATAGTTATGGCTTCACGATAACGCCTTCAGCCATGATGAAAGAATTTACCAAATTGGGAGGTATAGTAAAGTGAACGGTAAAGAGTAATAAACCTAAAGCAAACCCGGATTCTAAATTGTGGTGCGACTATCACGGAGATTACGGAGACAAGGCTTATGACTGTGTGGCCTTGCGAAAAGTACTACAATTTCTGACCAAGAAAGGATATCTCACGAAATTCATGACGTCAAAGAAAACATCTTATGTTGGGAAGGACGTCTCGCCAAGAAGAAACAATGTGGCACCATTAAGACAGCCACCGCCTCCACCACTTTACAAGGTGATCAACTTCATCTCAGGAGGATCAGAAATATGCGGAGCAACATATTCACAGGCTAAGAGAGCATCCAGAGAAACAGACATACGAGTCATACAAGTGAGGGTTAGCAATGACAATCTGCCATCCTTAATGTTTGATGAATCAGATAAAAAGAACATACGAGAACCACAACAGGATGGACTAGTCATCTCACTACCCGTGGGAAATTGCCTAATTAAAAGGATATTGGTGGACAATAGGAGTGCTGCCAACATCATGATGCTTAGCACATTGACATAAATGGGATTGGCAGAAAGTGATATGATCAAAAAGTCGACAACATTGGTGGGGTTTAGTGGTGAGACAAAACACGCATTGGGGGAAATCACGTTGCCAACATATGCCCAATGGGTCAATTTCCTGGAAAAGTTTTGCATAATTGATGTAGATTCGAGTTACAACATAATCATGGGAAGACCGTAGATACACGACCTGAAGGCGGTACCATCAACATATCATCAAGTATTAAAATTCCCAACACCATGGGGAACTCAGGAAATAAGAGGGGACCAAAATATGGCTCGGGACTGTTACATGACATGTCTGAAATGTAGATCTGAAGACGAGAGACAAGAAGGTATTGATAGGTGAAGACCTCTCTCCAACAATCGAAGCCAATTTAGTAAATTTCTTAGCCACAAGGATGGACGCTTTCGCATGGGAACATGGTGACATAATGGGAATCGACCCAAATGTCATTACACACAAGCTAAACGTGGATCCTAGCTACACACCCGTCCAACAAAAATGAAGGAAGTTTGCGGCTGAGAGAAACAAGATAATAAATGACGAGGTGGAAAGACTCATCAAGGCTGGAATGATTAAAAAATTTGATTACCCTGAGTGGCTAGAAAATGTAGTCATCGTAGATAAGAAGAATGGGAAATGGAGAGTTTGTGTCGATTACACAGATTTGAACAATGCTTGTCCTAGAGACCCCTATCCATTGCCTCACATCGACACCATGGTGGATTCGACGGCTGGAGACGAACTACTCACATTCCTGGACGCGTCAAGTGGCTTTAATCAAATCCAAAAGGAGCCGTCTGACTGTTAGAAAACTGCGTTTATAATAGAAAGGGATATATTGTTATTTGTCCATGCCGTTCGGATTAAGAAATGCTAGGGCTACATTTCAAAGGCTTGTCAACAAAATGTTTTAAGATCAAATAGGACAGACGATAGAAGTATACATTGACGACATGGTCGTCAAGTCTGTTAGTGCAGAAAATTATGTACGAGATCTTCAAGAAGTATTCGACATACTACGGTCGTACAACATGAAGCTGAACCCATCCAAATGTAACTTTGCTGTGTCGTCAGGAAAGTTCCTTGGACATATGGTGACAAGAAGAGGAATTGAAGCAAGTCCAGAACAAATTAAAGCGATATTTGAATTAAAGAGTCCATCGAATGTCAAAGACGTACAGAAATTAACAGGACGAGTTGCAGCCTTGAACAGGTTCATTTTACGATCGTCAGACAGGTGCAAGCTTTTTTATGACGTGTTGAGAAAGAGCAAAGGATTCCTATGGTCTGAAAAATATGAGACTGCTTTGAGTGACTTGAAGAGATATCTGACTACACCACCACTTCTGTCCAAACCCACTCGAGGAGAGGACTTGCACGTGTATTTGTCTGTAACTGATCATGCAGTAAGTGACGTTCTTGTTAAAGAAAATGAAGGTGTCCAGTCGCTTGTGTATTACATCAGCAAAACCCTAGTAGATGCGGAAACAAGGTACACATCTCTTGAAAAGTTAGTACTTGCATTAGCTATGACTTCCATTAAGTTGATGCATTATTTTAAGTCACACAAGATACATGTCATTACGAACTTCCCTTTGAGGAATGTCTTAAGCAAACCTGATTTGACGGGGAGAATGGCAAAGTGGGCAATACGACTAAATACTTATGACATCACGTATGACACGAGAACTGCTATAAAGTCACAAGGTTTAGCTGATTTTATGGTTGATTTTAGTCCAAGCTAAATGACAGATGCCGAATAGGAGTTTCAGCAAGTTCACGAGTAGACGTGAAGCCTCAGACGTTGTATATAGATGGTGCATCTAATGTTAATAGAACGGGATTGGGGTTTGCCCTCAAATTGCCACGAGGGGATATAATAGCCCAATCGGTATGTTGTGACTTCAAAGCCACGAACAATGAGGCTGAGTATGAGGCGTTAATCATGGGACTCATAGTCGCTAAAAATATGAAGATAAAAAACATTGAAGTTAAATGTGATTCGTTACTTATTGTCAATCATGTCAAGGGCTGCTATGAAGCCAAAGACTCTAAAATGGTGGCTTACCTCGACATCACGAAAAGACTAACCAACTGTTTCGATAACTTCAGCATACAACAAGTCCCAAGGGAGAATAATGTGCAAGCTGATGCATTGGCTGGATTGGGAGTTGTGCTAAAAAATATAGACCTCAACAACATTCCAGTAGTCCACATCGTAAAGCCCGCTATGAAAAGACTAGCCCTTAGTATAGAAAAAATGACTCTTGATCAACGTAATGTTGACACCAATGAGGATGCAGACAACTGGATAAAGAGATTCAAAGATTACTTACAATTTGGAACAGTGCCAACCAACAACAATGAAGCAAGGGTCCTCAGGATGAAGGCGTCAAGGTTCACAATTATAGATGGAGAGTTATTCAAAAAATCTTCCACATGGCTGTTACAAAGATGTCTACGAAGGCATGAAGCAGATTTGGTGCTAAGGGATGCACACGAAGGCGAATGTGGGAATCATACTAACGGAAGAAACCTGTCTCTAAAAATTTTACGCTTGGGATACTATTGGATGACACTAAGACAAGATGCCCTAGACTATGCAAAAAAGTGTGACGCCTGTCAACGACTTGCACCTGTCATACATCAACCATCTGAGCAGCTTCACACATCCATTTCATCTTGGCCTTTTATGAAATGAGGAATGGACATTGTGGGAAAAATGCCACCAGCACCAAGACTGAAGGTGTTTATGTTAGCTATGACTGATTACTTCTCAAAATGGATTGAGGCGGAGGCATTCAAGCAAGTGACGTCAAAGGAAGTGATTTCATTCATTAAAAAAACATTCTGTAAGTTTGGCGTACCATCTGAAATCATTTGTGATAATGGATCACAATTCATCAGTGACAAGACAGAAGCATTTTGCAAACATTGGAACATTGGTTTGATTAAGTCGACGCCAAGATACCCTCAAGCCAATGGACAAGCCGAGTCAAGCAACAAGATTATAATCAACAACTTAAAAAGACGGCTGACGACTTGCAAAGGAAAGTGGGATGAAGAATTGCCTTGGGTGTTGTGGTCAGATAGAACAACTCCAAAGATGTCTACAGGGCAGAAACCTTACAGTCTAGTCTATGGTACCGAAGCTGTGCTACAAACAGAGATCATGATACCGACGATAAGATATGGACTCTTGAAAAATGACGTGAACAATGCAGAATTGTCACATGACAAGGACACAGTAGATGAGCTGAGAAAAATGGCAAAGATTAGAGTAGCTGCTTATTAACAAAGAGTGGCCAATGTCTATAACAAATATGTTCACATAAGGATTTTCTGTGTTGGCGACATGGTGCTGAGGAAAACATTCCAGAACACGATGGATGTGATGGTAGGGAAGTTTGCTGACACTTGGGAAGGCCCTTACCTCATAGACGTTGTCGTAGGATGCGGAGCATACCGACTGTCCACTATAGATGGGACGCAAATACCCAGAGCCTGGAACGCTTTACACCTAAAAATTTATCATGTGTAAAGTTTTCTATCTCATCTTTTCAAATTTCCGATTCTAAAAGTCATTGATCAATAAGTCGATTAGGACATAGTTAGTTTTGTTAGTCGTTTGTGTTTGGCATGACATTATGTGCTACTTGTTATCATTTTCTTTTGGTAAATCATCTATGCAAGATCAATTTATGATTTAATTCATTGAGAATTACTTTACTATACAATATGATTATGTCTTCATATTGTGATATACTTGGATAAAATGTATAAGATTATGCTTATAGACCGTATTTGTGTTTACATTCCAATTCTATAAAATTTCACAACATCACTCTACAGCTGTATATAATAAAAACTATCAAAGGGTTGATCACCCAGTTACAATTTTTGCTAATTTGCAAGTGTCATACACACTTGACGAATTTAGTTGACAATAAAAGCGCTATGACGTTTGTTACGAAAATTACAATATTTATGTACCCACATGACATTTTACGAATTTATAAAAAATGACTTGGTTCGTTTCAAGAGGGAATAGGCCTTTTAACGACCGTACGAGTGCATGCACCAATGTATGTTAACGAAATGACGTATTAACGACTTTTATCAACAAAAGTATACATTTTTATAATAAAACATGATGACATATATTAACATTTATAATTACGTGAAAAACAACGAACGATGATAAACTAAAACAACAAGTTAGGATGATTCTCTCTCCTAAAAGACCATCCGTCGAAATTCCACGAGACAAACATGTATCGAAGATATATACATATGGTCTTGACGATAATATTCAAACAACATCAAATGATCTAACCAAATGAAAAGATCGGAAACTCAATAAAATGAAAAACCAGAATGATAACGATTCAAAAGATGCAAAAGTTACGATTAACATTCGACGAAATAAAACAGAATTCCCCATCTAAAAGAAGAAACATGAATCTAACGTAGCAACTTAAAAACCAAAGTACGAAGAGAAAATTCATAAAATAAAGTAATAACATCAAATTACTCCTCGTCAGGACTATCATCCTTCAGAGACTTCATTTTAGTGTCTTCATTAGGAGTCTTGAACTCGTCTAGAGGGAAGGCGTCGTCGGGAAAGTCCTTATTTTAGATCTTCACAATCTTGAGGACGTCCCAGGTCTTCCACTCCCTTTATGAAATTCCAACATGGTGTCAACCCTGGTCCTAATAATCTGCTGTGCACGACTTTCTCATCATCAGAACGCATGTCGTGTTCAAGGGACTGGACCTTGGTGGCAAACTCATCAAACTCCCTTTGAAGGTCATTCATGCTCTCCAATCTGTCCTTGGAAACTCTCTCTGCAGCCTCCAGCTTCTTGACACAAGACTGATGCTCCTCGGCAAGCTCCTTAGCCTTCTGCATCTTGTGATTATAGACCTCACGGGCAACCAACATGCTTTGGAGCGTCTACATGAAACAGGGAGAAGCATGAGTCTATAGATATCTACAGAGAGTATAAAACAAAGAGAAAAAATACAGATCTAAAAGAGTAAAAGCAGACTTACGTGAAAGGAGTAGCTTGCTGCGTTATCAAGAATGTCTTCAAGATCCTTAGCAGAGAGTTCCTCCATTGATTAAGGGAGCACCATGTCATCAAGAAAGTGTGCGAAGGTGTGGGGGTCGGCACGAACAGAGTAACTTCGAGTCAGGAATGGCATGGGAATATCAGAGCTAATGGTAGTCACATATGGGTTGACACGAACCTTCTTAGTCAAAGGGCTAATTGGGGGGACTGAATAAAGGGCTAGACAATATTGTAGCCTTGAACGACTCAGTCTCAGTAGACCTTTCCTCACGGGATCTCTTATTGAATAAGTCTTTACCAGAAATCAAAAAAGGCTTAATAGTTGGGGGCTTAAATTCTACAATTAGAAAACATGGTTCAATCAGGGATAACAAGAAAGTCCACACAGATAAATCCAACAAGACGTACATCAGGAAAGAAAGGAAACGACATATACCTTTGGCGTATTTCCGTCATGTGCTCATCCCAGCGTCCTGGTCACTTTTGGGGCTCTCAAAAGTCTCGGAAGATAGACTCTGGACTGACGCAAAAGGTCTGACAGCAGCAGATATGACCAGTTTTCCTCTAGTCCTGTGTGCAATATTCCTGGACCTGACTTTCTTCAAAATACTACCTTCACCTCCCTGTGATTTCTTCATATTGGCCACAAACTCCTCGACATTGACCTTGCCAGCGTTGCGAATTGGACGTCCAAGAAAGTTAGGCCACAACATCTCAAAAACATGCAGAGACCGGATCTTTTCCACAATGGCCTTAGTGGCGGTATCATTATCATCAAATTCAAAATCACAATTTACGAAAATAAACAATATATATAAGCACCTCAGCAAATTAAGTCTACGATTAAAACGCCTAATTACGAAGGGATAAAGATCATATAGTGCTAACGGTGGTGAGACAAATATGAGAGATCCACAACATATAACACATACGGTGAATATAAGAACAATACAGTGAATAAAAAAGAAAAAAGAAAAACTCGCGGAGAATAGTTGAGAGTCATACCCGTGTTGTTCCAACATTCCAGAAGGTAATCAACATCTTCACCTAGTGTTTTCTTCTCAGCAAACACATAGTCTTTCTTCCAATTTCTGTCATTGACGGTTTCATTGTTGAGTATCAAGGGGTCTTCGATATCTCTATTTGTGAAACCAACTCTGCAATTACTAAACTTCTTGAGGTTGTAAGAATGCTTCACGACGCCTACATCGGTATTCAGTCCATGTTTCTCTTCAATAGCGTCAAGACACGCCAAAACTCTCCAAGCAGATGGCATCAATTGACAAGGGGATATGTTCAATGCAGTCAACACACCAGCAACAAACTTAGAAAAAGGGAAAACGAGTCCAACATCAAATGGGTAGTAGTAAAAACATACCCATCCTTTCCTGAATGAATCAGCACGAACAGTCGAGTCTGGGACGACAATATTGGCATCGGTGTAGAAAAGTAACTTCAACTCTTCAAACCGTTTTGGTTTGATTAAACTGGGTTAGCTATCACGAGTATCAAGTAGATTGGTCATGATCCAATTAGGGTTTTCGAGAGAAGTTTTGGGGAACTCACTGTTCAGAGCCACGAGCGGATTTTTTGGCCATGGTTGAGGGAAGAAAAGTGTTTTTGATTTGAGGCAAGAGATGAAGAAAGATTAAACAATATATGATGAATAATGTTACGAGAATAAGAGTTGTGAGAGTATATAGGGAAGAGGAGGAGTAAAGATAATCACATCAGAGGGTTTTTTGGAAAATGGAGAGCCAATGCATGCATATCTGCGATGCACACGGAGCGATTACCTAGGGGGATGAAACGTCTTCCCAGATATCTCTAATTATGACAACATATTTTGTTTAACCAAAATTCTAGCTAAAAGATTTTATAAATTTAATCTTTACATTTATAAAATATGGGGCTATTGTTATGTGTGGAATTTCACGACATGACAGGAAAGCTTCATAAAAAGAGTATGACGAGATGTCAGGACGGGAACTCGAGGAAGCTATCATGAACAACATCAGCAAAAGGAGCAGACGACTGGGAGTATGACTTAGTCCATCAAAAATTTGATTTATGTGGAGGAAGAATATGTAAGCTTATCTGTATCAGTAACAACCACGATTTGAAATGGAGAGAAAGCTGGAGGAGTTGGAGAAAAAGGAGGAAACTTGGAGGACAAGAGGGTAAAAAGACAGCACGATCAAGGGATGATCCATTCTAAAAAACAAACATACCAGCCTCGAGAAGAAGAAGAACAACTATAGTAAATTCAACATCACAAAACCATCTAAACCCACAAGACCAATAATAAGGCCGATGTTAGTCGTTCATGTAAATCTTGTTCGAATAGTCTAAATTCAAGTTCATGTAACTGTTGGGAACCACGGACTTAGGGTGTTACTACATTTTACGATAAAGATTACGAAAAGAGGATTACCTTGTTAATGGTTGATTCCACGCTCTTCTATTGTATTCCCAAATTCCCTTGAGCGAAGTGTGGCCTCCGTCTTCTCAAGTTATCCTCTCTTCTTGCTCCTTGGTGGCTACAATATGTTTTCACACAATTTCCAAGCAAGAAGAGAATAAGAATATATATAGGCTACAATAGGGACCATGGATAATTAGGTTGGGCCTTCTAATTACATCTTGAGCCTAGCCCAATGTAATTAAATATTAATTCAATCCACTAAAGAATTAATATTTGCACTACCTTTCCTAATACACACATAATTTTAGCAACATATAACATTTAATTAAAGTAATAAATAAAATTTATGTCCATGTCGTCCTAATTAAGTTAAACATGCAATTTTAAAAGAATTACACACATAATTAACGACACACATAATCAATAAATTAAAGCAATAATTAAAATTTAATGGAAAAAATTAAAATAAATTTTCCACTATTATGACCCTTGAAAAAAAAATTCAGCTCTCAAAAAAAAAATCTGCCCCAAGCGCGCCCCGACGCCCCAGCAGCCCTAGCAGTCCCAGCTGCCGCCGCAGCCCCAGCAGTCCCAGCTGCCGCAGCGGCCCAGCGGCCCCAGCAGCCCAAGCTGCCGCAGCGGCCGCAGCGCGTGCGCCTGTTACTTTTCTATGAGTTTTGTCTTGATTTTGTTCGATCCAAACATCAACAGCAGCCCCTTGTAATCGCACAGCGGAACAAAAAACTACCGGAATTGATTTCCGATCGCACATAAATATTACAAAATACCCGGAACAATTACAAAAAAAATAGATCTAATACAAAACTAATTTTTTAAAATCTATTCTAACACGATCAACCCTCGTGTAAATTACAACCACGATTAAACCACGTGGAAACCAAAACAAAAATTAACCACGATTAAACCACGTGGGATCCAAACACATAATTAAAATATACATGGCCATAATAGTGGATTAACAACCTGCATCAAAACCAATACAAGCAAAACACTATATACACGCATATATAATTACGACATGGACATTATATCATAAAACGTAGAACCCATTACCAGGCTCTTGATACCAATTGTTGGGAACCACGGACTTAGGGTGTTACTACGTTTTACGATAAAGATTATGAAAAGAGGATTACCTTGTTAATGGTTGATTCCACGCTCTTCTATTGTATTCCCAAATTCCCTTGAGCGAAGTGTGGCCTCCGTCTTCTCAAGTTATCCTCTCTTCTTACTCCTTGGTGGCTACAATATGTTTTCACATAATTGCCAAGCAAGAAGAGAATAAGAATATATATAGGCTACAATAGGGACCATGGATAATTAGGTTGGGCCTTCTAATTACATCTTGAGCCTAGCCCAATATAATTAAATATTAATTCAATCCACTAAAGAATTAATATTTGCACTACCTTTCCTAATACACACATAATTTTAGCAACAAATAACATTTAATTAAAGCAATAAATAAAATTTATGTCCATGTCGTCCTAATTAAGTTAAACATGCAATTTTAAAAGAATTACACACATAATTAACGACACACATAATTAATAAATTAAAGTAATAATTAAAATTTAATGGAAAAAATAAAAATAAATTTTCCACTATTATGGCCCTTGAAAAAAAAATCCAGCTCTCAAAAAAAAAATCTGCCCCAAGCGCGCCCCGACGCCCCCAGCAGCCCCTGCAGTCCCAGCTGCCGCAGCAGCCCCAGCAGTCCCAGCTGCCGCAGCGGCCGCAGCGCGTGCCTGTTGCTTTTCTGTGAGTTTTGTTTTGATTTTGTTCGATCCAAACATCAACAGCAGCCCCTTGTAATCGCACAGCGGAACAAAAAACTACCGGAATTCATTTCCGATCGCACATAACTATTACAAAATACCCGGAACAATTACAAAAAAATAGATCTAATACAAAACTAATTTTGTAAAATCTATTCTAACACGATCAACCCTCGTGTAAATTACAACCACGATTAAATCACGTGGAAACCAAAACAAAAATTAACCACGATTAAACCACGTGGGATCCAAACACATAATTAAAATACACATGGCCATAATAGTGGATTAACAACCTGCATCAAAACCAATACAAGCAAAACACTATATACACGCATATATAATTACGACATGGACATTATATCATAAAATGTAGAACCCATTACCAGGCTCTTGATACCAATTGTTGGGAACCACGGACTTAGGGTGTTACTACGTTTTACGATAAAAATTACGAAAAGAGGATTACCTTGTTAATGGTTGATTCCACGCTCTTCTATTGTATTCCTAAATTCCCTTGAGCGAAGTGTGGCCTCCGTCTTCTCAAGTTATCCTCTCTTCTTGCTCCTTGGTGGCTACAATATGTTTTCACACAATTGCCAAGCAAGAAGAGAATAAGAATATATATAGGCTACAATAGGGACCATGGATAATTAGGTTGGGCCTTCTAATTACATCTTGAGCCTAGCCCAATGTAATTAAATATTAATTCAATCCACTAAAGAATTAATATTTGCACTACCTTTCCTAATACCGTAATTTAATTAATTCGGTTCCAATATTATTTGCTTATTAAATTCCCCATGTTTAAAATATCATATGTCCATTAATTAAATAAATTACTGTTAATTTATTTAATTAATATATTTAATCCTTGATCATCTACTCAACCTTTATTTAATTATGCCAGAATAAATTCCATCTGCAGGGTTTCACATAATTAAGTCTTTTTGAGCTTTCAAGGGGACATTATTAACCTGAATATTATCAGGACATGGATTCCTTCAATAAATAATATCCACCATGTATATAATTCCATCACCCAAAATATAATGATATAATTCAAAAGAATTATTTCATATATAAATCAAAGCATGTAAATAATATACACGTGTCAATTACTATTTCCGGATTAAGAACCTAAGTATTAATAATAATATAGAATCTTAGTGTTAGATATATTTGATAATGTCATGGCTAATATGTTTTATGTTTAGCTTTCAGATCTTACTTGAACAGGATAAATCAGTACTTAACTGTTGATCAGTACTTATACTGGAAGTCAGGACTTAAGGATATCAGTACTTATGTTATCAGGAGATAATCATCAGAAGATAGATATCAGAACTTAAGTGCTGAAGGACGATCAGATAAGGACAGTAACTGATTAAAGGAAAGAAGATCAAGATAAACATAAGAAGAGATATGCATGAAGAAGGAATTCTGTAAAGAATGGAATACTTGGAAGAAAAGATATCTGATTGATATATTTTAGGAAGCAGAATTATATTCCATATCAATTAGCGATTATCTTGTAACTGTGTAGTATATAAACACATACATAGGGTTTAAACTATAAGTGTTATCATTATTAGAGAAGATTATTCATTATAACCCTAGCAGCTCTCGTGATATTTGTTCATCACTGAGAGGTAACAGTTCCATACTGTAACAGAGTTTATTGTTTCAATAAAGTTTGTTTTCTGTTACTTAAGTTCTTAAAGTTCGATTTGAGTGTACTATACACTTTATTCACCCCCTCTACAGTGTGTGTGTGACCTAACAATTGGTATCAGAGCCTATCTGTTAATATACATACAGTTAAAGATCCAAACACAATCATGTCGGACACAGAAACTACAACTAAGCCTACCAAAACTGAGGAACCACCAAAGACACAAATTCAGAGTCGGTATGAGACCATCAGAGTTCCCATACTGAGACCATCTGAATATCCCATATGGAAGGTAAGGATGACCATGTTCCTGGAAGCAACAGATCCAGAATACCTTGATAGAATCAAGAAAGGCCCTCACAAACCAACCAAGCTCGCAGTTGCAGTTGCAGGTGAAGCAGCAAAGACCGTACCAAAGGAGAAGAGTGATTATACTGCTGAAGATATAGCATCAATTGCTAAGGATGCTAAGGTACGACACTTACTGCATAGTGCCATTGATAATGTAATGTCAAACAGGGTAATCAACTGCAAGACTGCTAAGGAGATATGGGATGCTCTGGAAACAAGGTGTCAGGGAACTGACACAATTAAGAAGAACAGGAAGACAATACTCACTCAAGAGTATGAACACTTTGACTCAAAGACTAATGAGTCATTGAATGATTTATATGATAGATTTGTCAAACTTTTGAATGATTTGTCATTGGTTGATAAAGAGTATTATCTTGAAGATTCAAACCTTAAGTTCCTGTTAGCTCTTCCTGAATGCTGGGATTTGAAGGCAACGACAATAAGAGACAACTACAATCTTGATGAAACAACTCTTGACGAAATCTATGGAATGCTCAAGACTCATGAGCTGGAGATGGAATAAAGAAGCAAGAGGAAAGGAGGAAAGTCAAGGACAGTTGCTCTTAAGGCTGAAGAAGAATTCCCCAAAGCAGCTTCCTCAAAGAAAGACAAGGGTAAAGCTCTTTTCATAAAGTCTGATACTGAGTCATCAAGTTCTGAGAGTGATGATGACTCAAATTCTGAAAGCTTGCCTGAGACTGATGCTGATGAGGAGATGATGAAGCTGTGTGCTCTTATGGTGAAAGGAATCACAAAGATTGCATACAGGAAGTTCAGGAAGGGAAAGAAGTTTTCCAGGAAAGGCATAAGTTCTGATAAGAAGAATTTCAGAAGATCTGAAGGCAGAGGAGGAAAGTCTGACAGAGGAGATTACACCAATGTTAAATGCTATAATTGTGGTGAGAAAGGCCACATATCTCCTGATTGCAAGAAGGTAAAGGGTGACAAAGGCAAGGCTCTTGTCACAAAGCAGAAAAGCTGGACAGACACCTCAGACTCTGAAAGTGAGGAAAACTATGCATTGATGGCAAATGCTGATAAAGAAAGTGCTGAGAGCAGTTCTGAAGCTGCTGAAACAAAGGTACCTCAGACTACTTATGCTTTTCATACTGATGATATTAATGAGTTGAGAAGATATCTTAAAACCATGTTTGTTAGTTATAGAGATCAAACTTTAACATGTGAAAGATTAACTTCTGAAAATCTTGCATTTAAGAAAAGAAATGATTTCTTAGAAAAAGAGTTAGTCATGTTCTATCAAACTCAGAAGGATAGAGATGATGCTTTTTATGTTAGGAATGAAGTGCTAAAAATAAATGAATCTCTAAAAACTGAGTTAGAAAAGGAAAGAGAGATTATCAGGACTTGGACTAACTCTGGCAAAACAACTCAAAATTTGCTAAGTAGTGGAAACTGGAAAGAGGGCTTAGGTTATGGAGAAGATAAGAATGATAAAGGAACTGAAGAAATTAAGTCTGTTGATAAGCAAAAGCCAAAGTTAAAACCTGTTAAGTTTGTAACTGTAAAGTCTGAAAATTAAAAATCAGAAGTTACAAAGAAATTAACTTTTGACAAACTAAAACAGGAAAAGACAGCTGAAGTGAACATAGGCTTAATGACAAAGAAGCAGCTTAAGCATAAGCTGAAAGATGTTAAGAATGCAAACAAGGTAAAATCACCTAGGAAAAATAGGAATGGAAAGGAAGGTGTGAATAAAAGCAATAATTATAAACCTGTTCCTGATGCTTCTAGGAAAACATGTCATAACTGTGGAAGTTCTAACCATCTGGCTTCTTTTTGCAGGAAGAATAAGAATATTAACTCCTTACCTTCAAAGTCAGGAGTTAAGAGTCAGTCTGTTAGATACAAACCACAAAATCCTTGTTTTCATTGTGGTAGTTTATGGCATTCCATTTATACTTGTAAGGAATATCATAGCTTGTACTATGATTATTATCAAATAAAACCTTCTTTGAAGAAAGTTTCTATTGTTCCTTCTAGTGTAAATTCTGATTCAAAGTCTGATAGTGTAAGTTCTGATAAGAAAAATGTTAACATAAACTCTGATGCTAAATCCGCTGCAAATGTTAACAAACTTAATAAGGCCAAAGGATCCAAGCAAGTCTGGGTCCTTAAAACTAATAATTAGTGGTCTTTGTGATTGCAGGGCAACAGGAAAAATATTATAGTTCTGGACAGTGGATGTTCAGGACATATGACTGGAAATAAGGCCCTGCTATCAGACTTTGTGGAGAAAGCCGGCCCAAGTGTTTCTTATGGAGATGGCAACATTGGAAAAACATTGGGATATGACAATATCAATCTTGGAAATGTCATAATTAAACAAGTAGCTCTGGTCTCAGGACTTAAACACAACCTACTGAGTATAAGTCAAATATGTGACAGAGGTTATCATATTGATTTCTTTGAAGAACACTGTGAAATTGTGAGTAAATCTAAAGGCAAAGTTGTTCTGAAAGGATACAGGAGTGGTAACATTTATGAAGCTAAGCTTTCAACAAGTACTGATGGTTCTGCAATCTGTCTGATGAGTAGAGCATCAATTGAAGAAAGCTGGAATTGGCATAAGAAACTCTCTCATTTAAATTTCAATAATATAAATGAACTGGTCAAGAAAGATCTTGTGAGAGGATTGCCAAACACAGTATTTGCTCCTGATGGTCTTTGTGATTCATGTCAGAAAGCCAAACAAAGAAAATCTTCATTCAAGAACAAGACTGAATCATCAATTCTTGAGCCTTATCATCTACTACATGTTGATCTATTTGGTCCAGTAAATGTCATGTCTATTGTAAAGAAGAAGTATGCGTTGGTCATAGTGGATGAGTTCACCAGATACATATGGGTGTATTTCTTGCATACAAAAAGTGAAACTGCATCAATCTTGATTGATCATGTCAAACATCTGGATAAAATGGTCAAAGATTCTGTGAAAGTTTTAAGGATTGATAATGGCACTGAGTTCAAGAATTTGATAATGGAAGAGTTCTGCAAAAGCCATGGAATAAAACAGGAATTTTCTGCTCCTGGAACTCCACAGCAAAATGGAGTTGTTGAAAGGAAGAATAGAACTCTCATTGAAGCTGCACGTACAATGCTTGAAGAAGCAAAGCTTCCAACCTATTTCTGGGCTGAAGCTGTGCAGACTGCTTGTTTTACTCAAAATGCAACACTCATTAACAAGCATGGAAAAACACCATATGAGATGGTGAAGAAAAAGAAGCCAAATCTGAAGTACTTTCATGTATTTGGATGCAAGTGTTTTGTTCACAAGACTCATCCTGAACAGCTATCAAAGTTTGAACTAAAAGCTGATGAAGGAATCTTTGTAGGATATCCACTTTCCATAAAAGCCTTCAGAGTCTATAATTTGAGAACAAAAGTAGTCATGGAATCTATCAATGTCTCTTTTGATGACAAGAAGATTACTGGTCTTGAAGATTTCATTGACCATGATCAGCTGAGATTTGAAAATGAAGACTCAAATTCTGATACTGAAAATCCTGAAAGTCTAAGTCCTGATACTGTAAACTCTGATGGAATAAACTCTGATGTTATTGAAACTGTGGTGGCTACGCCAAGGGAAGATGCACCGATGCAGGGGGAGCATACTCAAGATCCTACCACAGCTCAAGAAATATCAGAACATACATCTGGCTCTTCAAATTCTGATTCGTCAAGTTCTGATAAGCCAAGTTCTGATAGTGCTGAAAATTTAAATACTGAA